>NC_089873.1:173832500-173957500 GCF_040182565.1 Anser cygnoides
GTGGGATAAGGCACTATCAATATATCCTAGTGAAACTGTGCCACCAGAGAGAACACAAAATTCATCTTGTTTAGATGAATATGAAGGACATACTAGTCAATCTTTGCCCAGAAAATAGACAGTAGAAATTCTGCATTTTGATTTCTAAAGCACTCAACGTAAAATCCCCAAGTGTTATAGTTAGTAGACTTATAGGGCAGTCGTTGTAATAAGTAGATCATGTATAAAGTCAAATACAACTATCCTTAAATCTTCAAACAGTATCTGAAAAAGACAGGAAATACAGATGAATTTTATGAGGACTTGATTCTCTTCATATATCTTGTTCATATATCTCAGATGCTTTGCATCTGAGAGAATTTATGCCCCAGAGACATCTAGTGATACACCATTTAATTTTTGGATTTTAGCAGAGCTTAAGCACAAGATTATGGTCTGTCAAGCACAAGAAAAAGAGGTGAAAGCAGTTTTTTCTTGAATTTATGGAAAATGTATGTCTCTATCTAATGAATTTTAGTGCCTTTTGGGTCAGCAAACTCTGAACAGTTTATGTTTTTCAGTTCTCTTGTTTCTGTGTCCTAGTTTCAGCTGGGATAGAGTTAATTTTCTTCCTAGTAGCTGGTATGGTGCTGTGTTTTGGATTTCAGATGGAAATAATGTTGATAACACAATGATGTTTTAATTGTTGCAGAGTTGTGCTTACACAGAGCCAAGGACTTTTCAGCTCATCATGCTGCCCTGACAGCAAGTAGGCTGGGGGTACAGAAGAAGCTGGGAGAGGACAGAACCAGGACAGCTGACCCAAACTGGCCAAAAGGGTGTCATGCTGAACAATAAACCTGGGGGGATTTGGCCAGAGGACTGCTGTTGCTTGGGCTGTTTGGCTAGGCATTGGTCTAGCCAATGTGAACTAGACCAATGTGGTCTAGCTAGTGGTGAGCAACTGCATCACTTGCTTAGTGTATTCTTTTTGGTTTTGTTTTTATTTTTTTTATTCCTTTTCTTTCTTATTAAACTGTACGTAGCTCAACCCACAATTTTTATTTTATTTATTTATTTATTTAATTTGTCCTGCATCACGCTGTGTGGTGCCACAAATAGCTGTGTGATGCTTAGCTGCCTCCCAGGCTACACCACTACCGTGTATTACACCTATTTTAAAAAAATAAATAATAAAAGGCGTACAAGAAGACATGAGCAGAGAAGGGGATATAGCACCAGAAGGATTGACTTAAGCAAGTCTTTTAACATTGCCTCACATAACATCCTCATGGACAAACTGAAAATGTATGGACCAGATAAGTGGAAAATAAGGCGGATTTAGAACTGGCTGAACTGCTAGGCTCGTAGAGTTACAATCAGCACCACAAAGTTCAGCTGGAGTCCAGTCTCCAATAGTGTGCTCCAGGGTTTAATATTGCCTGCAAAAATGTCTAACAGCTTCATTAATGACATGGATGATTGGACAGAGTGTACCCTCAGCAAGTTTGCAGACTATACAAAAATGGGAGGAGTTACTGACAAAACACGTGGTTGTTCTGCCTTTCAGAAAGACATCAACAGGGTGGACAATAATGTCATGAAATTCAAAAAAGGGGAAATAATTTGCACCTGGTCAGGAATAATGCCTTGCACGCATGTTCTGTTACACACCAAATCAACCTGGAACTATATGCCCTTACAGCCAAAGAAGGCCAATCGACTCTTGGGCTGCAGTAGGAGAAGCATTGCCAGAAGCTCAAGGGAGCTCACCTTTCTCTGTGCTCAGCACTGGTGAGGCATCTGGAGTGCTGAGTCCACTTCAGTGTTTCTCATTACAGGAGTGACAGGTAATGGAAGGCCACTATAAGTTTTTTCCTGGAGCCTTCTCTTCTCTAGGCTGAACAATGCCAACTCCCTAAGCCTCTTCATAAGAGAGATGCTCCAGCACTCTGGTTATCTTTGTGGCCCTACTCTGGACCTGCTCTGACAGGTCCATGTCCATCTTGTGCTGGGGGCCCCAGAGCTGAACACAGTACTCCAGGTGGGATCTCACGAGAGCAGAGTAGAGGGGGAGAATCACCTCCCTTGCCCAGCTCGTCATGCTTCTTTTGATGCAACCCAGGATATAGTTGGCTTTCTGGGCTGCAAGCACACATTTCTGGCTCATGTTGAGCTTCTCATCAACTAACACCCCCAGGTCCTTCTACTCAGGG
Organism: Anser cygnoides; assembly: GCF_040182565.1. NCBI lineage: Eukaryota > Metazoa > Chordata > Aves > Anseriformes > Anatidae > Anser > Anser cygnoides. Next base: position 173,834,696 of record NC_089873.1, read on the forward strand.
TTGCTCTCAATTCATTCTCTGTCCAGCCTGTATTTAAGATTAGACTATTAAAGCCCCTCTGGATGGCATCCCTTCCCTCCAGAGTCTCAACCACACCACACAGCTTGGTGTCATCTGCTGACTTACTGAGGGGTGCCCTTGATTCTACTGTCCGTGTCACTGACTAAGGTGTTAAACAACATGAGTCCCAGGACTGATCCCTGGGGAACACCACTCCTTACTGATCTCCACTTGGTCATCGAGCCATTGACCACAACTCTTTGAGTATGACCACCCAGCCAATTCCTTACCAGACTCAAAACTCAGAGTGTAAAGATATTTTTTTTCATTATTAAAGAATGGCAGTCTCTACCTCTAAAGCTATGCTTTTATCAGATTTATTAAAAGTGATGTGCCATAAACTAAATGGTTAAATGAATATTTACAGTCACAAAGTACTGTAACACAGGTTATAGTGTATATCAAACACTATGTAACCTAAGTGCATTTTGATGGTTTGTTCTTGTACAGCAGAAATTGTTAGTACATATAATGGATTCATTTTTTTTTTTCTGTACATAGTAGAAACTTGTTTAATGTGGCATGACAGCTGAGCTTTCCTGCAAGTTTGAAGAATGAGATACGCTCTTAATCCTTTGCCCCTCGCTTTGAACTGGTCCCAAATTCAACCTCTCTTCAGGAATAAGAACTAATGAACACGATGGTATGTTTTCAGTTTCCTGAGCAGCTGTCTGGTTCTCTTAAAATATCCCCAAAGCATTTACCACTTCCAGATCTTGCATCATTTCCTCTACTCTGGCAGGACTTTCTTTAAAACTTACCCCCTAAACACTACTTGGTAATGTTTCATGAGTTTTTCATTCACTCTTTGGCATGCAAAGACCTTAATTATATCCCCATGAACTTCTGGCATAGGTCCAGATGCTGAGAAAAGAAACAGCAGCAAGATCACTTAAACAACACCTCTAATACAGAAGTGGCAGTATGAAAAGTTCTAATTGGCTTTTGCCTAGTAATTCTCCATAAGGAAACTACAGTGAGATGAATTCTTTTCACCGTTATGGCATTGTAGCCCAAATGAGAAGTGGATGTTTCTAACGTTATTTGAATCACAGAGAGGGTGTTTACAGTATTCCCAACTTATGCATATGATGATAAAGTTAAAATTAGGTAAATAATTTAATCATGAGCTTTAAATATCTTCTGTTTAAAATCTTCGATAATACAAATATATTGACCTTATTAATATTTATAAATATGTAAAGGTGCAAGCTGGAACATAGGATTTTCCATTTAATATGAGAAGAAACATTTTCACGGTGAGGGTGACAGAACACCTGGGAACAGGCTGCCCAGGGCGATTGTGGAGTCTCCTTCTCTGAAGACTTTCAAAACCCGCCTGGACATGTTCCTGTGTGACCTGATCTAGGGGTTCCTGCTCTGGCAGGGGGATTGGGCTAGATGATATTTCAAGATCCCTTACAATCCCTAACATTCTGTGATTCTGTGATTCTGTGATATATTCTACTCATATATAAAAACGAACTAATTTAAGTACTCCTGTATGTATTTATACAGAAAGCAAAAGAGCTTGTGATACTCCAGATTATGTTTTATATATATATATATATATATATGTTGTGCACAAGGCATTCTGCTCTGACAATTTATGTAAAAAACTTGTATGTTTCACAAGACTGTGTTTTCATTTTTGGTTTTAATATCCTTGCTTTCTCTACCTCACATATGGGGAATAGCTAGCTGCTCCAACTTGTCCAACTGCAATAAAGCAAGGTGACATTTTGTCACCTGAATTATGTTTATGACCCACAAGTAAAGAATATGTCAGATCAACTCCAATTCTTCCAGGAAGAAGGAAAACTATGGGTGAGAGACATTTGAACAAACCTATGTGTTGCTGAAGGGTAGTCCAGGTACTGATCTCTGTCTATAATGGGGATATGGTTATTGTTTTCTGTAGTAACTATAAGCAGTGTGGAGACCAGCACGTCAGCAACGCTTGGTATGGGGAAGGGGATCACTCTCAAAAGCACAAAAGGAGCCAGAGTTACTCTGCCTTTGGTTCATGTCTTTGTGTTGTCAGGACAGAAGGGGTGATAGATGTAAGGTATCTTTCAGAAGTAGCATGGAGATTTGGTCCTAATAATCAAACAACTTCAAACCTTTAAGTGAAAATTTTGAGCAGCCAGACCAAGGAGAAGTCTGCAAATATAAACATTATTTTACCATAGTTACAAAACGGCAGAGATCTTTTCTTTCACCAAGCCAGAAACAGCGTGTGTTTATAAATCTCTTACCACCTCTACTTACTGTGCAACATGAAGTGCTCCATGAGGCATTGGTGTTTCAGGCTGGGTATTTAGAAAAGATTTTAAACTTCAAAGCTTTGTCCTTTTAAAGTGCAAAAATATAACACTACAAGCAAAATTATGTTGGTAGGATTTGTTTGATCAAATGTAGTGCTAATCAACCACAATCCCCCAGCAATCGACAAGGAGAAATAGGCACTTGTGGGATAATATGGCTGCCAAAATAGAGGTTGCTGGAGTGATTTAAAGTTCTCAACATTTCCCACCCATCCTCAAACTTTACTTCTGAAGCATATGGCTCTCCCATATGTTCCCTCTATTAGCTTAATAATACGTAGCCCTGTCGAGATGTGACTGATACCATAAGATACTTCTAATGGCACTGAACACCTATGCAGGGGCAATCAGACAAGATCAAAGTGCCTAAAAATGTCTATATTTAGATGACTCAGTCATGTTAGTTCACACCAAATGATGTCAGTTCCCACTCATTGACAAGACCAGCCAACTGAGAGGATACCTTCAGTTCATTCACCAGTTGGTCCTTCAAAGAGGTGGACAAGGGAGCCCTTACAGAAGCTATGTCTTTCTTATCAACAAGTACAGGATACGTCAGATCAACTCCACATCTGCTAGGAAGAAGAAAAGCTATGGGTGAGTGACATTTGACCAGATCTATGCGTTGCTGTAGAATCCAGGTACTGGTCTTTGGTGAGGCCAGGCTGGAACTTTCTTTTAGAATACTTTCTTCTCTCCTCTTCCCTACCTCATTAGTCACTCTTTGTAAAATAAATAAATAAATAAATAAATTTGAATGTGCTATGCAGACCTAACTTCTCCTTTCCAGCTAGTGCTTTCCTTGTGTGTGTCACAGAGGGGAGAGATCCTCACTTCCCATTCCCCTTTGCTTCTTATGGTCTTCCGAACAGCTTGTCTCCTTTATTTTGTCACTGAACCAGGTTCAGGCTATGTAACCCAGTGTTTGTTTCAAGTTCATACATTCATCACTTTGTCTCTGCTGAATCTGACCTAGATTTTTTTGGGCATCTCCAAAATCCTTCCTACTTTTTCTGTAATTGCAACTTATTTATAACTTATAGGGATTATAACTTCTGATGAGCTGTGAGAACTTTCAAAATTTTCCAGCTATGGTCAAATGGCAATGGCCATTTCTCTGGACAGAAACTGAGGTCAAAAGATTTGAGAGTTAATTCTCTGCAGTTTCCTAGTATTAACATGCACCATCAGGTAGGTTTTAGAAAATTTCATAGAGAACTGCCTGCAATTCAGCCATGTTTTCCTTGTGGCAGCACACTCTCACACTCACCTGGTAAAGACCTGGAGGGTGCATTGGCTGAGGCAGAGCCAGGCAATTGGCAGCGTGGCCTTGCTGATCATCTCTAGTGAAAAGTTCAGCACTGCAGCAAAATCCAGCTAGGCACTACATGTTATCTGTGGTTATATGTTAGGTTGCTGACAAGTGGCCATAGAGCAGATGTTATAAGGGCTTTTCAGGATGTTATGCTTGTACGATGGATAGAAGTTGCTCTGTTGACTGGACATTAAAATTCCACTGTAATAATCTTCAAAAACTATTGTTGCCACAAATATTAAGAATTTACAACATTAGCTTCTTTCAAAGTGAATACAGCTCCACAGAGCCAAGAAAATGAACCATGTTTTCACATCTTCCTTAAGTCTTCCATTTTGGGAGATAAAAGTAAATTCTCCCAGAAACTTCTCTTCTCCACACTGAACAACCCCAGCACTCTCAGCCTGTCTTCATAGGACACGTGCTGCAGCACACCTAAAATATAGTTCAGTCTAGATCTGAGGGACTTATCCTGAGCTTAAAAGACACTTGCTGGGCCCACAGGCAAGAGACTGGGGAAAGGGGACTCAGGTGAGGCTTGTCAGAACATTTAAAGTCTATTCATGCTCTGAGGGTCTTGACAAATAATGCAAAAGCCTGTATTAGCTGCCAGAGAATAAAAACTAAAGTCCTAATACAGTGTTTTTTGTTTGTTTGTTTGTTTTGTTTTGTTTTTCTCAGAAGACAGAGGTAGAGAAGTAAAATGTTCCCCTTCTATTCAAATGATTAGAGAAAAAAAAAAATATAAAAAAAAATCATTTACAGCCTATTTCTATTCCAGGCATCTTAAAGCTGTTTTTCTCCCCTTAGTAAGGAATTCTCTACTCACCAAGATTTGGTCATCTTTGAAGGAACTTTGGGGGATGTGAAGATATGGATGCTATTTATTTTCTTGAAATTGTTTTGCATTATTTACACACTCATTTCAGCAAATACTAAACATATATGAATGCATGACCTAACAACTAGGGTAGAATCATTCTTATATTCTTATCCTCTCAATTAGGTCTCCTTGTCCAGTAAAAATGTAATTACCCATGTAAATAGACTAGAATGATTATTTTCTGACATATGATTATAGTTTTCATTGCAAAAGATTTCCAAGAGAATTTTTAGTGTGTGTTGCAAGAAAAGAAACAAAAGTCTGAACGTATGCTAAGTGCAGATGAACGTTCATAGAAATTGCTTTGCAAGGGATTCTCTAGAGAAGCTGATTTCGAAGCACACTGAAGTCAATAGAACAATCTACAGTTGTGTTTTGGAACAGGCCTACATTCCTTACTTGTTTGCAAGGTATTGTTTTCCGTACTGCAAAGAAGCTACAGCCAAGAAGCCAAGGCCAGGAACACAGCAGTCTGTTGTTCACGGACAAGATTTATATTAACAGATGCTGCCTGCAAGCAGCATTCACAAGCTGAATTTGGGACAGGGTAACATCTAATGCTGTGAAACAATGTAACAGGCCAAGAAACATTTTGCTTTATCTTTCTATCCTTCTATTTTATTAAATTATCCAAATGATGTGTCAAAAGAGTCCTAAAAAAGCTTATGCTTAATTGCATGAATATGCACTCTTGCTTGGAAAAGTGTCACACTCATTTTTTGCAGCTGTCCATCTTAAATAAAACATGACACTATGCTTTTAAAATCTCAGGTTGAGAGATGTGCTTGAATTCTGAGCTGACATCACTAGCTGAAATCTTCTTTTTCCGTTTGCTTTCCAAGTCTTAATTAAAAAGCACCTTCCAAAGAAAATATTTGGAATCTGGTGATTTCCCTGAAATTCATCAAGGTGACACACTGTCTGTGTTTCTTTGTCTCATCCTGATTCTTAAACTGAAGACTAAATTGGAGAGAAGTTTCTCTTAGTATCACAGGGATTTAACCAAAGTGTACATATTGACTTTGCTTTGTACTTACACCCAACATACCTTGTGATGTCTGGAGAAGTCCCAAGAATGGGATGCAACTGTTCTTATAAGATATTTTTTTTTTCATATTCATAAGTTCATATCGTTAAACAGTTTATCATTCTTTGTCTTCCTTTTTAAATACAGTGTCTCAGTCAAGACTATTTAATTGTTATCCCTGATCATGAAGACCTTTATCCATTCATTTCTTTTGCCAGCAATATGTGCTTGCAGCACAGAAAGCCAACTGTATCCTGGGCTGCATCAAAAGAAGCATGGGGGACAGCAGGCTGTGGTAGACAGCAGGCTGACCATGAGTCAGCAGTGTGCCCTTGTGTTCCCTTGTGGCCAAGGCCAATGGTATCCTGGGGTGCATTTAAAAGAGTGTTGCCAGCAGGTCAAGGGAGGTGATCCTCCCCCTCTACTCAGCCCTACTGAGGCCACACCTGAGGTATTGTGTCCAGTTCTGGGTTCCCCAGTACAAGAGGGACATAGAAGTACTTGAGTGAGTCCAGACAAGACCCATGATGATGATTAGAGGACTGGAGCACCTGTCATATGAGGACAGGCTGAAAGAATTGGGCCTGTTTAGCCTGGAAAAGAGAAGACCAAGGGGAGACCTCATCAGTGTTTATAAATATCTGAGGGGAGGGTGTCAAGAGGATGGAGCCAGTCTCTTTTCAGTTGTGACAAGCAACAGGACGAGAGGCAACAGGCACAGACTGAAGCAAAGGAAGTTCCAGCTAAATATGAAGGGGCACTTCTTAACTGTGAGAGTGACAGAGCACTGGAACAGGTTGCCCAGAGAGGTACATATAATTACATGAAAATAATGGCTTCGAAGAGAAAATTATTCAGTCCTGTGCAATGTACTCTAGGTGATCCTGCTTGACGGGGTGATTGGACTAGATGATCTTCAGAGGTCCCTTCCAACCTCGGCCATTCTGTGATTCTGTTATGGCTAGCAAGCTGAGGGAGGTGATTCTCTCCCTCTGTTCTATCTTGTGAGATTCCACCTGGAGCACTGTGTTCAGCTCTGGGGTACCCAGCACAAGATGCACATGGACCTGTCAGAGCAGGTCCAGAGTAGGGTCACGAAGATGACCAGAGGGCTGGAGCACCTCTCCTATGAAGACAGGCTAAGTGCTGGGGTTGTTCAGTGTGGAGAAGAGAAGGTTCTGGGGAGATCTTATAGCAGCCTTCCAGTACCTAAAGGGGGGGCTACAAGAAAGAAGAAGAGAGACTCTTTATCAGGAAGTGTAGCGATAGGACAAGGGGTAATGACTTTAAACCATATTAGGGTAGATTTATATTAGACATTAGGAAGAAATTCTTTGCTATGAGGATGGTGAGGCACTGGAACGGGTATCCCAGAGAAGTTTTGGGTGCCCTATTCCAGGCATTGTTCAAGGCCAAGTTGGATGGGGCTTTGAGCAACCTGGTGTAGTGGAAGGTGTCCCTGCCATGATAGTGGGGTAGGAATTAGAAGATATTTAAGATTTCTTCCAATCCAAACCATTCTCTGATAATTTAGTCAAATTCTTATGCCTATGTATCTATATTATTTTCTTGGATTCTGTATATGTGATACTGATAGAACTGTGTAATTCTGGCTCTGAGGCTTACTATAAGGAACGTAAGGAATTATCTAACAGGTAATCAACATCTGTTGATTTACAATCAATCCAGTTCCACTGGAAAAGAATTGTAGATGCTTACTGAACAACTACTCTTCCAGATTTATTTATTTTAATTATAAGTGTATAGGTTTTAAAATCCATGTATTACCTATCCAAGAAGGAATTCATAGATATGGCAGGTTAGCACAGATGAATGGGATCTCTTAATTTCAGCTGCTATCTTAAAAAAATAAAATAAAAAAAAATACATATGTAGGGGGAGAATGGCAGATTTGGTATATAATAGGATTGACTGAAAAAGAGCTTCTCCAGTTCACTTCTGACATGGAATTAGCCCAATATTTTCTATAAAAATAGAAGTTGTCTTTCTATAGTACTTGTTTGTGATTCCTACTTAATACAGCACGGGATTAACTTTCTCATGACCATAATCACCTGGCAACATATGCTTCATGGCCTATACCAAAAGCAGAAAGAACTTTTCCACATTAATTCATTTGATTCTAGTTATTTTGTCTTACTAAGGATTTGTATTTTATATTAAAATTCCTTCTACTGCTTCAACCAATAGAGGTACATATAGCACCATCTACAGATATAAAAGCAAATTTGTTAAATGATGCACTATCATTATCAAGTGGCCAGTATACAAGATGACATTGTAATTTACAATTAGTATTCAAACAATATTTTCAAATAATAGGCTAGAAGAAAATCATACATTCCTGTTGTGGTTTAACCCGGCTGGCAGCTAAACACCACACAGCCGCTCGCTCACCCTCCCCCCTCCCTCTCTGGGATGGGGGAGAGAAATGGGAAAGTGAAGCCTGTGAGCTGAGATAAAGACAGTTTATTAAGACAGGAATATAATAATAACAATAATAATAATAGTGATAATGATAATAGTATTAATAATAATAATGTGTACGAAACAAGTGATGCACAATGCAATTGCTCACCGCCCGCTGACCGATGCCCAGCCTATCCCCGAGCAGCCGGCGCCCCACCCCGGCCAGCCACCCCTATATATTTTTTAGCATGACGTCAGATGGTATGGAATACCCCTTTGGCCAGTTTGGGTCAGCTGTCCTGGGTCTGTCCCCTCCCAGCTCCTGCTGCACCCCTAGCCTGCTCGCTGGCAGGACAGAGCGAGAAGCCGAAAAGTCCTTGGCCTGGTGTAAGCACTGCTCTGCAACAATTAAAACATCAGCATGTTATCAGCGCTCTTCTCATCCTAATCCAAAACATAGCACCCTACCAGCTACTGTGAGGAAAATTAACTCTGTCCTAACTGGAACCAGGACAATTCCTAACTGAAGAGAATCCTTTAATGTTTTCCTGCATGACTTTTCAAGAAATGCACTGAGTGAGCAGCTTCTGATCAGCACAGTATTTAATGACATTCTTAAAAGCCCTCATGTTGAGTAGAAATATTAAATATCCCTTAAATAATATGTAGGATAAACATCCAAATAAAGATTGGTAAGAATTATTATGTAGTGTTATTTGACTTAAGAAAGAACTCATTTTTAGACATTGATACCAAGATCTATTAACACGCACTTAGGCAGTGGCATTATAAGTATTCCTAGAATATCGCAATGCTTCCATTTTCTGCAAGAAAAGAAGACATGGTTGAAAAATGCCTAACCTATACCTAATGCCAGGTTTACATTGCACTAATTCTTTTTAGTAAAGGAATGAATCACTTACATCTTTATAAATCATCTATAACTACTTTACAGTAATAGTAGTTTTTATTCTGTAGGAATTTTTGTTGCTTCATCTTTTTGTTTCTTTATCGCCTACAAAGAGTGGGTGACAGGAAAGGGTGAAGATGACTGTATATGTTTTTAAGATTTTGTTAATATGTGACTGAAGGAGTGAGCACAGATGAACAGTCTGTTAGTTTCTTTTTCTTCCTTTAACTGCTAATTTTCTTAAATTATGAGCTACTTCAGCCAGGACATTTCAGAACAACACTTCACCTTAAATAAAACTAAAAGAGTAAAAAAAAAAAAAAAAAGTATATGTATATATATAACTGTATAATTGTACAATTGTTCTAATTGTAAAAAAATGTCTTCAGCGTATGGTAATATTTAAAATCCTACTGCTGTGTCAAGATGTTTTAGCTATGTTAAATCAGAAAGCAAACCAAATATATATATATATATATATTATATCAAAGTACAGTAATCTTGAAGTCCTTTCATACTGGTATACAAACAGAACTAAATGTGAAGAAATTAGTGATATTATATAAGCATATTGAAACTATGAGTAAAATGAGCATATTGAAAATATTCTCACTGCAAATGAAAGCAATGTTAGACCCTAAGTATCTACAGGAATAAAATCTGTATTATAATTTGAATTATAATACAATCTATTTAAATGATTCTATATATAGTAAGAATACCAATTAGACTTAGTGACCACATTTCTCCAAGTCTGCAGCTTTGTCCTGTACAAAAATATGTTAAAAAAAAAAAAAAAAAAAAGAAATTTGCCAGAAGAGATTAAAAGTGATAGCTGAAGTGTATATGAAGGCCAGATAAAGATTACTGATGTTTTTAAAAATTTATTACTTCAGGACTGTTCTTTTCATAACAGATGATGATCTCAGTAATATGTTATTGACACAGAATTACACAGAACTGCCCTGCCAATCAGTGAACAACAGTGTTTTAGAATGAGAATTGTCATCATCTTTACTTGCTTATATCCAATATTAATTCAGGCTAAATACTTGAAAGTAATTAACTTTCCAATATTTTAATCTTTGATCTTAATTTAATAAGATTACTGGGATTCCAAGAGATAGCTCCCAATATGATCATAGAATTGACTAAGAAATCTTGAGAAATATTAAAGACAATATGTTACCTATCTAGAACTACATTCTCTGGTCTTTGTTCATGTTGCTCAGGACAGATCTCTGAGGGAAAAAAAAAAAAAAACAAAAAAAAAAAAAACAGAAAAAACCTCCATGAAACCAATCTATAAGTAAGCAACAGAGTCTGTTGCTACAGGTGAAGTGTTGATTATTCACCTAGGCCTATCTCCTCAGAGAAAAACACTCCAAAGAGTGTTCCAGATATTATTTTAAGCTGGGTAGGAGTATCAGTCTGCTCCTCTGTTTTGAATTTCCTTTGCTCTGCTCTGCTTTGCTCTCCTCTCTCTGTCAGGGAATCTAGATCACATATTTATATCACACACCTCACTTTTATGTGACTGAGGTCAAGTCAATTGATCTTATTATCAGACTCATGATTTTTCATGATTTCTTTACCTCATTTTTCATAAAGTCACTAAAAAATGAAGTTGTACTTGATTAGCCTCTGCTATACTTAATGAAAATTATCTGGTATCTGCATTAAGGAAAAAATACAGAATCATGGGAGGGGTAATATTCACTAATGTCCTGAAACACAAAATGAGGTGAAATGTTAACTATGCACCCATCTTTAATATCTAAAAGCTAACGAAAGTAAAGTATAAACTTTACTGAAATTGCTTGATGACATGCGTATTAAAACCACCTTTAGCTTTTATTCTAAGATGAATTTTAAATAGATGGGAAAAAAATCATCTTGGAGTAGTGCTGTTTCTTTTTAAAAAATATAAGCTAAACCACACTGAAATATGGACTATGTCTTCTTTCATCTCTGTAGGTTGATCACATGCAGTAAACATTAGTAATCTAATTAAGAGGTGCATTTTTTTTCTCTAATAATCTGTTTTATGATTTTCAACAATCAAATACAACAAAGAATATAAATAAAAGTAACTCTTTGACCTCCCTTTGGAGCACAGAAGTGTTGTGTACAGAAGATATCAGTATGCAGCTACAGCAAGCCTCATTAGTTTGCCATCTGCCATGGTGGATAGATGCTAAAATGTTGTTATTGCAAGGTTCATTGAGCAGTAAAATTATAATATTTTTAAAAATGTATTTTAAGTAAAAATCCCTTGAAAGAAAACAGCTGCCAAATGATGACTGAGGCTATGATCCCATTAAAAAGGAAAGACATCAAACAAATACAAGAAAAATTTAAATTAGTCATATTAGCGTTAGTTCCCCGTTCTTGTAACAATGCTATGTATACATAGAGATGAATGAAGTAACCTTTTCAATAAGGTGAAATTTTCTACAAGGCAATATTTAAATGACACAGAAGATAGTGTGCTTTATCCTACTTATTTCTGTTCTAGCACATCACTGGCAGCAAGGAAAACAACTGGAACTGTCAGAGAAGTGGTTGTGTTTCATTAAATAAACTTTTTAGGGCTACTTCCATTTATCATCAGATCCTGGAATTTCTACATGAAGAAAGGAAAACTAATAACTGTCTTGTTAGTTTGGATTGTCATCTTTAAAACTGTAAGGGTAATCTTGGAAACTATTTTTTTTTTTTTTAGGAAATGTATCAATTGAGCCTTCTGCCTGCACATATAGAAACAGAAATCAATTTTTTTACTGAATGACTGTATCCTTATTCATACGTAAATCATTCATACCCTATGAGACCATCTTATCTTTCAAACTGAAGGTTTTGTTTTTGATATGTGGAAGTTCCAGCTGTATAACTGGGTTTTCTTAATTTGTCAGAAACTGACGAATGCCTTACCGTGATCATTGAACTTATAGACACATGAACATCGAATTATCTCAGGCAATCTACCACTAGCCCAGATTGGGATAACCATGAGAAATTTTAGAAGTAGGTTGAAGATGGAATTATTATGCTTCTGAGAAACCTACCTGGACAACCTTCCTAAGTAAATATCCAAGGGAGAAGAGAGTCATAAATTTCTTCTGTGTCCTTACACATATAGTCAGAAAAAATAATTCTGAGTAATAAGTAAACTTAATAGTGAAGAATTAAAAATAGACTGTGCTGTTTCCCAGATCAAGGATTTAGAGGTTTTAGTTTGTTTGTTTGTTTTTCCTTCTCTTCATTCCAGAGGAAAGGACAGTTATTTTGAGCCCAGGTTAACAGAAACATAATTTTGTATCACTATTACATTACCTCTTAATATCCTTAAATATATATATGTGTATATATAAAAAATCTTCTGTGTGACCCTGTGTCCAAAGAATATCAATTATTTTTTCTTTAAAAAAAAAAAAAAAAGCAATACTTTCGGATAGAAAACTACTTAGGAAAATTAATAATTACCACAGAATTACAGCAGTATTAGTTTCTTTCAATTTTAAAAATGATTAATTTTTTAAATGATTAAAATCTTTTAGCTCTCATATAATACACCGTTTTGTTCTGTCCTATAGTTGAACAGATAGTTGCTCATCCAATTCAAATCTAAACGCAAACTTTAGGAAAAATATTTTTTTTGCTGAGTTTCAGAAAGCATCAACAAAACAAAGAACAATAAAACCACAAGCCCTGTGAATTTAAAAATGATCTTTATATCTGTGATTTGTAAAAGGTGTGAACAAAATTTATTTCCTTAGTTGCATACCAGAATGGAGAATGGTCAACATTTAGTGATAACTTGGACTAAAATTCTGTGATCATATTGATTTGTGTAACATTTGATTTTTAACAGAAAAAAATCTCTATGCAAGTGTATTGGGTTTGCGTGGCAAGGTTTTGGTAGTGGGGGGACACTGCAAGGGTGGCCTCTATGAGGAGAGTCCAGAAACTGCCCAATGTTGGATAAGGGCCAGTTTCAGCTGGCTCCAAAGGGACCCTCTGCTGGCGAGAGCTGAGCCAATAAGCAACGTTGTTGTGCTTCTATGAGAACACGTTTAAGAAAGGGGGCAAAAAACTGCTGCACAACAACAGCTGGGAGAGCAAAGAGTGAGCACCAGCCCTGCAAACGCCAAGGTCAGTGAAGAAGGAGGGCAGGAAGTGCTCCAGGTGCCGGAGCAGAAGTTCCCTGCAGCCTGTGGAGAGGCCCCTGGTGGAGCAGGCTGTCCCCCTGCAGCCCATAGGAACCACAGCAGAGCAGATCTCCACGCTGCAGCCTGTGGAGTAGCCCCCAGTGGAGCAGGTAGATGTGGCCTGGAGGAGGCTGCGGCCCGTGGAGAACCCCCGCAGGAGCAGGCCCCAGGGTTGGAGCCCATGGAGAAGAGCCCGTGCAGAAGTACCCCTTCTCTGGGGCGAGCTGCCACCTGTGAGGGGCCTGTAATGGAGCAGTTTGCTCCAGACGGATGGACCCTGTGGTAAAGACCCATGTTGGAGTAGTTCTTGAAGAGCTGCTGCCTGTCAGAAGCCCATGCAGGATCAGCTTGGGAAGGATGGCATCCCATGGGAGGGACCCCACGTGTAACAGGGGCAGAGAGTGACTGTAAAGGAGCAGCAGAGATGAAGTGTTAGGGACTGACCGCAGCCCCCATTCCCTGTTCCCCTGTGCCTCTTGGGGGGAGGATTTAGAAGAGGGTGGATGAGGGAAGGTGTTTTGAGTTTCTTTCCTTTTGTTTCTCACTGCTCTAGCTTGTTAGTAATAGGTAATAAATTACATTAGTCTCCCCATGTTGAGTCTGTTTTGCCGGACATGGTAATTGTTGAGTGATTTCCGTGTCTTTATCTCAACCCTTGAGCCCTTTTTCATCATGTTTTCTCCCATTTTTTCTTTGAAAAGAGGGGAGTGAGAGATAGGTTGTGGTGGAGCTCAGCTGCCCAGATGAGTAAAACCACCACAGTGAGCAAACTTGACAACAGCAACAAAATCAATGAGATGTATCTATCTACGTGCAAATTTTACCCAGCTGGATTTTGGATAAAATGTCCCTTTAATGGTTGTGTTCTATAAGAAGCAACATTTACAATATTGTGATTTCTTGAATCAAAGCAAGCGAACTGATTTGTGACAAAGTTTTAGAGGTTCAGATCTCTTAAAATTGAAATGTACTGTAGATTAATATAAACCATGTTCCGGGTTCACTTCTAATTTTGAAAACCTAATGATAGGAAAGTTTTACATAAATTTAGAATTATTTATTCATTTTCATAAAACAGAATACTCAAAATTGCTGGGAAGAATTAGTGGTACTATAATGAGTTGATGGAGAAGATGAAATATTGATTTTTACTTCAGTAACACTTTTCTACTAGTGTTACATATTAACTGAAAAGATTAGTGTTTTCCTGAAGACATTCATCATTGAACAGCAAGATGGCCTCAAGGTTACTAGCAGATCTCAATACAAAGAAAGAAAACTGAACGTGTGTATGATGGAACCTGTTAGCTGATCAGTTTCTGATCTCACAGATACTCCATTACATGTGTATCATCTGGACATGGATAAAATGGTAGGTTTGACGATGGTATGGAACCTATTATGGTTTTATGTGACATGACTATTATTTATTAGATAGGTAATTTACAAGATGGCAATTTACAATCTTAATAACATTAATCTTATGAATTACTGTGACGACATGTCATTATTTACACCAGAACAAGTGACTTGAGGTGCTTAAACCCACCATAACTGCTTCTGGATGAGAAGCATGAGAAGCAATAATGTGAGATCTTTTAAAAACAAAATAAATAACAACATGTACCAAAGCGTACTTCACAATTTGTAAAACAGCAATTGCAACATCTTACGAATCTGAGTACATATTTGGGTTAAACGGTGTGTGAATTATAAATCTAAAGTGAAATATACAGCAAGCTAAATTACATAATAATTTTGATGAAAATAGTAATATGCTAAATTATAACCCACATAATAATTAAAAATTTACCATAATATCCCTATAAAACAAAGGTCTATCCTAAATGGTATAATGTGACACTATAAGTAGTGCATTTTGTTTTAGTAATTATTTACTACTTGATTGCTGTATTTTTCCAAAAGTAGGACACTGTTGCTCTAGATTCTTAACAAGTTTAATATACACAAAACAAATTATGATAGCTGTCTCCAAGAGCTAACATTGTAATTTAAAATGAATATTTAATAAGAAAGTTCAAGAGCTAAAAGGGGAAGTGAAGGTACCACTGAAAGAGCTAAAGCAGACCAATTGCTAATTCACTGTCATTAGTGTCATGAATTCCCAATAAGTTTGGAATAGAAGTGATCTGTGATAAAAGTATGTTAATTTTCAAATCTGTCTGTAGCTCTTTCACTACAATCTATTCTTGATATACTGAAATATATGTAAAGTTCTCTTGTCATCATGCTGAAGTTTTGTTTCCAGCAGAATCTTTCCATGTTTGGCTAGTGTTGCTCACAGAGGGTATGACTGTAATAGGTTAATGAAGTATTTAGCAAAAATGATCCACCTTGCGAGTAGCCAGAATCTAAGAAAAGAAATTTTTCAAGTTTCACTGTGCAATTTTTTTTAAACCACATACATAGTTATAGATTTATATCAGTACTTACTACAGTGTAGAGGTAAGATCACTAGCCACAGTCTGGTTTTCACAGATGAGCAGCCATCATTTTCACAGTGTCACTGTCCAAGAAACAAGATGTAAATGCACGTACACATGAACACTAAGGAAATCTCCAATTCCTATCACGAATAACAGCTTTATAAAAAGTTGTCTGTTATTCTCTTCACAATCAACTGTAGCATCATAATGAATGAAACTAGACAAAAATTACACTTAACTACAGCAAACACAAGATAAACAATTAACTCTTCAGAGTTTCAAAATGCGGAGAAGAAAATATATATTGTTTTACTGGTACAAATCAACATTCTTGTAAAGCTATTTTATCACTAATGATGAAGAACTGACAGGAAAGTTAACACCTAGAGGAAAAACACTTTGCTACAACAACATGTAATTTAGCTCAGTTTAGTTTCTGCGTGTCAACAGCCACTTTAATCTTAGCTTGTCCCACTCCTTTTTTTTTTTTTTTTTTTTTTTTTTAAACTCTGATACTTGCTCCGGCATCTTTCCAGAGAAGCTGAAAGAAGAATTTTGGATGGATTATAGCTTTTCTGCCTTTTCACTCTTGCAGCTCTAGGGAGCCATTATAACTTACTTTTATAAAGCTACATCCTTTTCTGGGGTTTGTTGGGTATCAGGAAAAAGGGAGAAGGAATGGTGTTGAAGCTTCTTAACTGCTAACTCTGCAAGTGTTTTCTCATTGTCTGACTGGTAAATTTTTAATATTAGCAAGGCAAAGCCTGAAATGACAGGTCATATCTTTCATCAGTCTAACTGACACAGCTTCCAAAAAACAGTAAGCCTTCCGAGCCTAAAAGCTATTCCAGGTCTGATATAGAAATCACAATCTTTAAACTAAATACTGGAAAAAAAATGCTATATATTATTATTTTGTCTTTCTGATTCTTGGGTCTATGTGGAATTTTCCTTTTATGCCTCAGCAGTTTTTAATTTTGCTCTTTCAATTTCCTAAATTGTATTTAATCTCACCGTGCCCCATATTATTTATTATGCTTATTTCCTGTGTGAGTTATTCAGTTTTGTAATCTGTTCTTTTCTTTCATGATTCTTATTAGGCTTGTTACAACCTTGGAAAAGTCATGGTACTTCCTGAGGTCCATGGTTTGCTTTTGTCATTAGCATTTCTGAAATTTAGAAATGACTGTACATGGTTCGACTTTTCTCCTGTGTATATCTAGCATGTTTTTATGACATTCTGTACTTAAAATCTATTGCATTAGGAGGCGTGGGCCAAAAATGACAACATAATACCAGAGCTCAAAACCACAAGTAGAGCTGTTTGTCACAGCTTATAATTTCATTAGTAGACTCTGTTGCAAAATGCTGTGATATTACCAGGTCATATATCTCTTCCTTAAGGTTCCAGCAATGACTTTTGTCTTGAATTTGTTTAGTGTTGTTATTTCATAACTCCGTTGTTCTGTTGTTTTTGTTGTCTTTTTTTTTTTTTTAAACAGGACTTCTTTTATTTTCATTATCAAAAAAAATATATTCTTGATAAAAGACCAAAAAAAACTGAGGATAACTATATTACCCATTAAAGAATGCATATGTCATGTGAGTTTAAAAACAGAGTTCACACAACAAAATGCAGATTTTTATCTATCATAAGGGAAGAAGATGCATATATAAGTTAATATTTATTATTAGTATTAGATTTAGCTGTATTAGTATTTATTAGAAGTATTAATATTAGTATTTTATTTTCTGACACTATTTTAGCAAACAAACTGGAGACATGGTGGACTAAGGTAAAATTTTTTTTTCATAAATGTTAATCCCTGACCAACAGCAGAAATGCTATACTTACATGATAGTAAGTAAAATTAAGTGAACTGAGTTATAAAGTGCATAAAGGGGAGAAATATATATAAAGGATATCTCAGAGGCCTCTTTAAATCTTACTGCTTGTCCTGATTTCAGCTAGGATAGAGTTAATTTTCCTCCTAGGATTTAGAATGAGAATAACTTTGATAACACACTGATGTTTTAATTGTTGCAGAGCAGTGCTTACACTACGCCAAGGACTTTTCAGCTTCTCTCTCTATCTTGCCAGGGGGCAGGCTAGGGGTGCAGCAGGAGCTGGGAGGGGACAGACCCAGGACAGCTAACCCAAACTGGCCAAAGGGGTATTCCATACACTGGGGTCTGGCCTGGCGCCAAAAGGACTGTTGTGGTTTAACCCGGCTGGCAGCTAAGCACCACACAGCCATTCACTCACCCTTCCCCCTCCCTCTCTCGGATGGGGGAGAGAATCAGGAAAGTGAAGCCTGTGGGTTGAGATAGAGACAGTTTATTAGGACAGAAAATAATAATAATAATAATAATAATAATAGTACTACTAATAATAATGTGTACGAAACAAGTGATGCACAATGCAATTGCTCACCACCCGCTGACCGATGCCCAGCCTATCCCTGAGCAGCCGGCCCCCCACCCCGGCCAGCCACCCCTATATATTGTTTAGCATGACGTCAGATGGTATGGAATACCCCTTTGGCCAGTTTGGGTCAGCTGTCCTGGGTCTGTCCCCTCCCAGCTCCTGCTGCACCCCTAGCCTCCCACTGGCGGGTCAGAGCGAGAAGCTGAAAAGTCCTTGGCTTAGTGTAAGCACTGCTCTGCAACAATTAAAATATCAGTGTGTTATCAACATTATTCTCATACTAAATCCAAAACATAGCACCCTACCAGCTACTATGAGGAAAATTAACTCTATCCTAGCTGAAACCGGGACACTGTTTTATGTAATTTGTGTCCAGTTTTTAATGGTGGATACATACAGATATAAATAGGTGAAACAAAGCTAACTAGTTAACACAGAGAAGTCCCTTGCAGCTGCAAATACATGTATCTGTATGGTTAGTAATTAAAATAAAGAAATAAATGAAACAGTCAGAACTAAAAAATGCCACCAAATGAACAATTTCAGTCAAATTAGAAGCTGAAATACCTTCAAGTTTTACATGAATTAATCAGGATATAATGAGTATCAGTTGGCCTTGAACCCAAAGGTAAATACATTAAATTAGTGTAACTAACAACAACACGTATTTTAAAACACTCAATGGCATAGCCAGGCACAATCTACAAGCATTTTATATGAGTATGTGAGATTTGGAGCAGCATGTATCTGCATGTAGGAAGTATCCAAGTGACAGAAAAACAAAAAGTTGCCAGACAGAAGACAAGATAAGCACAGGGGACTGCAAATAGGCAGAAAATGACTGGTAAAATCTTAAGCAAAGTAAGAAGTATCAGAAGCAGAAGAGACCACTTGTGTTTTAGGAAGGGCAAAATAGCATAAAAACATCAAGCATATTTAAAGAAAATCAGACAAGAAAGATGACAAGCTTGCTTCAGTTCCAACTTCTGTCAAAGAGCTTTCAAGCCTAATCACTTTGATCTCTACAAATTAAGAATCATCATGGACCACAGCCATTAGTGTTAACTATGCAGAAGTGTGCTGATAATGAATGAATTTAAGAAAGTTTTGTTTAAAAGTTTAAAACTGGTCTGATAAAGTCTTCTAAAAAATTCTCCCACCATGACCATTTCTAATAACCTAACTGATATATAAAGAGGAACAGACATATTCAGTTATAACACATTGATATAGAAGCATTAATTTAGCCCTTTGGACCTATTTTTCCAAAGTTAGTCACCTAAGTTTGCATTAAGAACTTTGACAGACGTAATTTTTCAAAGCTCCCACTCACTTAAGCAAGAGGTTTGTATATTCTCCTACTTCAAAAACATCAGATTCTAACATTTGGCAATGAAATTTAAATACTGATTTGCATTTCTGTTTATGTAATTAAGAACTTAAGGTTTAATTTCAAAGGAGACACAGTTTTCTTCTAGTACTTTAAGGAAGTGCATCTATCTACAACTACAGACCTACTAATAACATTGAAGTTTTCAACAAGTCTATTATTTTCCATCAAGTTACATCAGAAGGCTTTTACAGAGCTGCCTAGAAGCACTGAAATGCAAAAACAGAATTTAACTCACTTCATTAGACCAGCCATCATGATTTTCAAGAAAGCAAAAAAAGGCAACAGTGCAAGAGCAAATCTTGTAAAGTTTTTCTACATATTGTAAAAGTTTCTATATATTTCTTCCCCAATTGTACAACAGCATTTGATCTCAAACTGTGTGACATACACTTGTAAAATATATTTTCCAAAGTACTTCATATAAGGCAATGTTTGCATAATTTTGTTTATGCAAAACATCAGATACCAAGAATTACAGAAGATACGTTAATATTCATAGATCAACTTGTGAATGAAAATGATGACCATAGAATAATGCATAGCTGATGCCAACATAATTTTTGGCATAATAGGATATGGAAATAATAAATGTGTTATAATTGGATAATCAGATTTTTTCATTTTTGCATTTCAATTTGTGTTTAGAATCAAAATAAAAGTAATACACATAATGAGCACGTGATAGCAAACATAATTATAGCTATGTGTTATGATTTGGCCGCAAAGTTGGTCATTTACGTCGTACTGGTTGAACTGCCAATCTAATGAGTTCCACACGTAATTCTCCTGTTGACTGAAAGATACTTGGAAATGCCAGTTTCCCAGTTAATAAATGTGATGCAGAACATCTTGATTTGAATTAGGCCACAAAATTCAAACACTTCCATCTACAAAGTATCCAGTTATATCGTTATGTTCTGGAGTAGACAATTACAGTATAAACTAATAAACTAGCACCTGGTTTACTTCAGTGTAATTAAATTGAAATGATTTTTTTTTTTTTTTTTTACCTTTTCCCCTGTTTCATTTACTGCTTCAAAATTTTATATGTCTCTTCCAGGTAAATTTGCCTAGAAAATGAAATATCAAGATTCCCCTGAATAATCAGTTTTTTTGTTTGTTTGTTTCTTTGTTTTGTATTTTTAAGATTGTTTTCTTGGTCTTGAATGGAATATTAATTTCTGTGTCCTTAACTATTAGGCTGTGCTTGCAAATCCCAAACATAGTGAGCCTGCTAAGAAACATCATTCAAATTTCAGTTGATCTTGTCCATTTTTGCCTTCTGCAGTAAATGTTTTATCTACCGCACATTCTCTGTTAGCTATTACCAGGTAAATAAAATATCTATGTTCTTGAATAAGCATAAGAGTAATGAATTAATTTATTTACACAAATTGTGTTATGGTGGATCAGAGAATTGGGCATACCCAGCAGGGAACAGATATTTAACTCATGATCCCTTTCTTCTATGACACTCAATGATTCAACCCAGAAACAGACCAAATAAGCAATATTGCTAAACATGACATTTTTACAAATAGCTCAGGAAAGTTTTTTGTTTGATAGTTTTTGTTTTTCTTTTCTTTCTTTCTTTCTTTTCTTTCTTTCTTTCTTTCTTTCTTTCTTTTTCTTTCTTTCTTTTTCTTTCTTTCTTTCTTTCTTTCTTTCTTTCTTTCTTTCTTTCTTTCTTTTTTTTTCTTTCTTTTTTTAGTTTTGATAACTGACAACTCACTCTCCTGTTGAAGATTAAAGAAAGCTAAAACAGACAAGTGTTTAAAATAATAGCTATTCATAATTGTGTTTGGATTTGTAAGAAAATCCAAAAAGCCCATTCAGCACTGTTGTTATACAATGCAGTGCACAAGTTTCATGTATGATGAATAATAGCAAACAGGACATCTCACCTTTCAGAAGCTAAATGGATATTTAATTCAGATCATAATTCAAGGTACAGCCTCTTCAGTTGTCACTCTAACCAAAGACTATGTTCCTACTAAGTATAATTTATTCTTTTCAGTGTATTGCTGCCTTTTACTTATTACATTTTTGTTCAGTTTTACTCTCCTTTGTTCTTATTTTTGCTCACTTGGAAAGTCCAGAGACTATTGCTAGATATGTCCGTAGGCTTTAAAATGTGAAGCACTACCATTTTCTCCTACATTATTGCTACTTAACTACATTGAATGATATTGATGATAAGGTGTCCATTATACAACATAACCACAAAGTTTCTGCCTGTACTACAATTGCCCTGTTTGTAGCACACTGAACTGTCCTCTGATGGTTAAGCCTCCATAGCTTCCTCTTCAGGATTTCTGTCAAATCCATGCCAAAGTCAGTGCCTACATTTTCCAGTTAGTCAGGTCCAGGTAGTCAGTTCACTACCTTTTTTTCCACAACTTCATTAAAATCTTTGAATCAGTACTTGTCTATTTATAGAAAATGATTTAAGGACTATCAATATTATATTCTACAAGGCTTTTTAACTGGTTTGAAATTTGTCCATCTGACATTTAGTTCTACAAATGAAACAAATGAAAAATAAGAAATTTATCTGCACTGAAGGCAGAAATTCCACAACATACAGAGAAAAGATTTTGATGCAAATACACTTTATTGCAAGGGTAAGCAAAGTCAGGATAAGACGTTATAAAAAATAAATGTGGATAAGCAAACATCAGTAGTAATATTATTTTGTGATTGATAAGGAAACAAAGACAATTATTTAGATCCTTCAGAGAAAATGGAAGATAAAGGGAAAAGGAAGGGTTCTAATTATCGGAAAAGAAATACACAGGAGGGAAAAAAAAGTGGAATTACTAAGTACTTGCTCTGCTTCAGTTCACTCAAAAGGGCTCTTGTGTGAAATGATTAATTATGCTGGGAGTAGATGAAGAACATAAGAGAACAGACATCAACACCGTTAAGGAGTAAATGAGAAAATACCTGGACCAAATTAATGTTTTGAATCAGCAGGGCCAGATTAAATATAGCAGAGTGCTACAGGAATTAGCCAATGAACTTTCGTAGCCTATGGCACATAATTTTACAGAACTCCAAGGAGATTTTAGAACTGCAGATTAGCAAATTGAAATAGTTAAATTAGTTATAGGAAAAAAAGTCAGCTAATCAGAGATGTAACATGAATACAAGAAAATATTACAATATTTGTTTGAATGATGTTTAAGGCACAGAGCAAAATAAATTGTTATTGTTCAAAAGGAGCTTATATATTAGACGAAAGAGAAATTATCTTTTGACTAAAACATATTTACTAAAATAATTCAGCATACTGTTGTAAAATACAAACAATGGAAAATAAAAATCCATACTCCTGCAGCCCATGAAAACCAGATAGCAGTGTGCAGCTATGCCAAATATTAACAGAAGTAGCTCAGAAAACAGAGAAATGTTATCACTCATTAACTACTTTAAATTTTTCACAGTTGTAATAATCCCTAAGAGCTCTCAACCCCTTAACTACTGGCTTAGCTTTAACTGCTCTTTCCTCGTAAATAATATCTGTTACGTCGTAACATGTACACACCACAGTCAGAGGCCAAACTAGAAAACAGTTATGAGCATGAAGACATGATTTACTTCTGACTATAAATACTTTTAAGTTCACACTACTGGACTCTTCTGTACCCTTTTGAGCATTAGATATTGCTAACCCATACATGGGGCACAACAAAAAGAGGTACTAAGTCACTTTCTTTAACAGAAATCAGTTAATGGTGACAGATTAAGTATTGCCGTCTACAAAAGGCTTTCACCTGCAGTATTCCCCCAGATAACATTCCCTGTTTCTCTTCCAAATTTATGAGTTCACTAACAGCAAGATGCCGTGTACTTTGTTTCCAATATTAGACCAAAGGCATTTAATTATAGAAAATTCTCAGCTGGTGTAAATAAAATATCTGATGCTAAAAACTTTGATCTGCATAGACAATCTACTGTATACATAGAAGAAACATTTTCTTTTAAAATAAATTATTGTGGGTCAATAAGGATTAAAATGGAGGATAATAGGATCAGAGATATAATCAAATGAATGGAAAGGGTAGAATTGACTTTGACTACTGAATAACAAACGTACTCTGTATCTTTAACTGCAAATCCAGTCTTCTACTGTTTTTTCCAAACTTTCTTTATGAAACTTGATCACAATCTTGTTTCTTAAGAAAATATAACTGAATATTATGTGATTAAGATAACAAATAGGGATTTAAAAATAAAGAATTAATGCCAAATATATAAATATATACATGAACTTCTAATCTAATGTTCTGTGCAATAAAGAACTGAACTTCACACAATTATTCAAAAAAAAAAAATCTTCATCTTTTGCTACATGCAATATCTGAGTAGGATTAATTTAATTGTGAAAGATTTGAGCAAGAAGATCACAAACTGGCCAGCAATATCTCTTGTATAATTTCCTATGGTGAGTAAGTTTTTAAAGCATGTCATTTTGTAACTTCCAAAGTCAGAAAAAAAAAAAAAGTTGAAATATATTTGAATAAATAGTTCACTACAGAGAACATTCACGGTTAAAATATTGTTAGAATGAAAAAAGTGTAAGACTGCAATGTACTTGACCTCCAGGTCACCAGTGACTTTTAAACAGGAATATCTAAGGACCAAGGAACTGCACAGAGGTATCTAGGTGCACTGTAGTGTATTCTCGTACATTACTGTGTCAAACCATACCTTTATAGATCCCTAATACCTCTTCCCTCACAAGGTGCTGCCCCCAGTACAGACTGGGTGATGAGATGTCGGAGAGCACCCCCACAGAAAGGGATTTGGGGGTTTTGATTGACAGCAAGCTGAACATGAGCCAGCAGTGTGCCTTGGAGGCCAGGAGGGCCAACCATATCCTGGGGTGCATCAAGAACAGCATTGCTAGCTGACTGAGGGAAGTGACTGTCCCGCTTTACTCTGAGCTGGTGCGGCCTCACCCTAGAGTACTGTTTGCAGTTTGGGGCGGCACAGTATAAAAAAAGATATAAAACTATTAGAAAGTGTCCAAAGGAGGTCAACAAAGGTGGTAAAGGGTCCAGCAGGGAAGATGTACGAGGAGCAGCTGAAGTCAATTGGATTGTTCAGCCTGGAGAACAGGAGACTGAGGTGAGACCTCATGGTGGTCTACAACTTCCTCTCAAGTGGGAGCAGAGAGGCAGGTGTTGATCTCTTTTCTTTGGTGACCAGCAATAGGACCCAAGGGAATGGCTTGAAGCTGCCACAGGGGAGGTTCAGGGTGGATATCAGGAAACATTCTCAGACATATGGTTTGATTTTGGGGTGGTCCTGTGTGGAGCCAGGGAGCTGGACCTGATGGTTTTGTGTAACTCAGAATATTTTATGATTCTATGACTCTATCATTTATTATAATTCATTATAATATGTAATGTTTATTATATATAGTGATTATAATTCATTATTATTTAAAATTATAATTATTAATTTTCATGTAGTTCAGGCTGCTCATTACCAAAAACTTATAAAAAAGAAAAACAGAATGAAGAGATCAATGCCTACATTTAAAAACACTTTTTTTCCCTCATTTGCAATTATTCCATGGAGATAAAGTCTTGCCATTTACTTATGGTATAAGAAATTATAGAAATATTCTAATACTTGCAAAGTCATCTTCCTTCCTTCTTTCATTCCTTCCTTCCTTTCTTCCTTCCTTCCTTCCTCTTTTCTTTCTTTCTTTCTTTCTTTCTTTTTCTTTCTTTTTCTTTTTCTTTTTCTTTTTCTTTCTTTCTTTTCTTTTCTTTTCTTTTCTTTTCTTTTCTTTTCTTTTCTTTTCTTTTCTTTTCTTTTCTTTTCTTTTCTTTTCTTTTCTTTTCTTTTCTTTTCTTTTCTTTTCTTTTCTTTTCTTTTCTTTTCTCTTCTCTTCTCTTCTCTTCTCTTCTCTTCTCTTCTCTTCTCTTCTCTTCTCTTCTCTTCTCTTTTCTTTTCTTTTTCTTTTCTTTTCTTTTCTTTTCTTTTCTTTTCTTTTCTTTTCTTTTCTTTTCTTTTCTTTTCTTTTCTTTTCTTTTCTTTTCTTTTCTTTTCTTTTCTTTTCTTTTCTTTTCTTTTCTTTTCTTTTCTTTTCTTTTCTTTTCTTTTCTTTTCTTTTCTTTTCTTTTCTTTTCTTTTCTTTTTTTCTTTTTCTTTTTCTTTTTTTCTTTCTTTTTGATTTTGTTTTTGTTTTCTTTTTTTTCTTTTTCTTCTTTTTATTCTTTTTTTTTTTCCAGTAATCATTTTTCTTTTTTTTTACAGATAGAATAAATAGTTTTAAAATTAATTGGGTACTTTCAACATTTCCCACTTTTTCTTGGAACTGCCTAACCGAAAAAAAAAAAAAAAAAAAAAAAAAAAAAAAGAAAAAACTGCCAGGACTGTCACATCTAAGAATAAAATTATGAGTCAGTGTCATTGAACTAGGTCACATCCTGACCAGGTTAATATCTAATAAAGTCAGCATTTACTGTGTCTATTGGATCAAGGGGAAAGAAGCATGTCCTGTATTGCTAGGAAGCAACAGTGAAGGAAGGTAGGCTCATAGCACATTTTAAATATGCTAAATTAAAATCTTTAAAACAATGTAAAGGTACTCAAAGTAAATTTTCTTAACAAGAGCTTCTTTCCTTCATGTGTTCCTCTACTTTGCTTAAACATACATTTTTTTCCTGCCTTTTTTCTAACTCAACCTTCTATAACATACTAATTTTATCCTCATCAGCTTTTACCCAATCTCTGTTTTTTGATCACTATTCAATTTATCAAATGGACACCACAATGGTACAGAAAACTAAAACAAAACAAGAGGTACATGGGCTTGTGGCTGAAGGTACAGATGACAAAGGTTCTATCTGCTTCTCCACATCATTACACTTTCTGAGGTGATATAAACATACAAAGTAGTATCACATAGTTGGATAGCCGAATCACAGAGAACAGAAACATCAGTGACTTTTTAGCTTATAATAGCATGCACTGTGATAGCAAAGCAGTATGTTTCTCTAGCCAATAAGATCCAAGCTCTCTGGTGCCAGTCCAGAAGGTCAGTGCTAATGGGAACAATTTGGTTTTGGCACTGCTTATGCTCTTACAGCCAAGCACACGACAGCTTCTAGAAGAAGTAATGTATGAATTAGAATTTTGGAATTTTTCAGGGGATTGACCTTTTTATTTATTTTTTTTTTCTTTTTATCATGATAAAGATTTTAGCACATACATGGGACATTTTCTTGGAAGGCCTATATATTCCTTTCCTGCAGGAAGGCCTGCAGGATTCTGTCAGAGAACAAAAACAGACATGAAAGATCAGGTAGCAATGTTTGAATGCAAATAAGCAAGTTGGAATATTACCTATCAAAGAGTGCTGTACTGGGTATTTAGGACTGGTAGGAAGGAGCAGATGGATTTCAACAAAGGAACAGACAGACTTTTTGTTGGTATGAGAGGAGAGCTGTCAAAGTACCAGCTGTGGTTGAGAAGGGAAGGTAACCAAATAATTGTCTGTGCCCTTTCTTGGCAGGTGTCAAGTTCTGCTATCTTTTATTTACAGAGGTTTGATTCTCTGAGAATCCACAGAGGAAGGCATTCTGTAAAAAAAAGTTGCAGTACTCTACACCTGGTACAAGAAGAAAGTAGTTGCCTTTCCCAAATAAGTGGAGACAAATACAGAATAAATGGTGAACTGGACTATATGAGTCTTTGCTGGGTATTTCCCAAAGGAGAACAGATAATAAAGCTGCAATGTAATTAAGCTCCATTCTTCATATCTTGCCTTTCTTTCTGAATTTGCAGGGTGCACATGTTTTCTATTAGACCACGAGACACAATACTAGCAGACACTTTCAATAACAAACCACACACACAATGTTATTATTGTCTGGAAACTAGATAAGTTGTCTAATACTTAGTAGAACCATCATCAGTAAAGCAGCATGGTATTTCAGTGTGACAATTCCCCACACAACATATTTCGGAACAATAGACAACAGACATCCTGGGAAAGTGGTATTTAAGCATTAAACGTGCAAATTGAAGCAGATTAATATCATGTTTCTACATTTCTGAAGCAAATTATATAGCTCAGTGAAGGAGCAATTAAATAACTAAGATTCTATTCAGGAAAATACATAGGAAATCCTTATATGGAGAACAGCTCTACAAAATGGCTTACAAACTACTTCAGTGCAACCCTTATATCAAGATTTAAATATAACTTCCCTTATTTTCAATTTTTCTTTAATCAGGTAGAAAGGTGGTAAATAAAAGTTTAATATAAAAGCTAAACAGTACTGTGAGTATGAGCCAAAGTTCTCCCAAAATTCGTAACTCCTTCTTTGTACATCTACTACAAAAATGAGACAAATACAATGCTGTAATTGCTAACGTACCTCTGTAAAACTACACAGAGCAGGACATAAAGTGTATGAACCAGTGTTTTAATTCACATAAGGGTGTGCTTCACAAATAAATCTTCCAGTAGACTCCATATATACAATATTTATAATAGCAAATAGTGTGGGGCACTTACGAGCCAGTTTATTGAGCAAAACAGCTGCAGCTGAGGAGCAAATGTGAATACTACAGGTATTATGGAGGTTCTTACTTTACGGAGGTTTTTTAAGGCCATAGAGACTTTTAGTATAACTCAAGTCTTGTCCTGTGAACTGAATGGTTATTAACGGTACACTTTCAATAAAAAGGAATGAGACTGTAGGTTTTAAGACGGTCCATGATACAAATCAAAGCTCAGTAAGTCAACAATTGGAAGAACTGTTTCAAGAACTCATTGATGGTTCAAATTAAGAGCACAATTGTCATATGCCTTTAGTGCATTTTGGTTTGCATTAAGGAGAAGTCTCAGAGCACATAAAATGAATTTGTTTTCAATGAAACTAAGCTGAGGGTATTTTCCAGCAGTCCACTATCTGCAGTCCAGCTGCAAATGGGCAATCAATTCACAAGACCAGAGCCATATCCAAAGCAATACCAAAGTGGGAAAAAACCAAACAAACAAACAAAAAAGACATCCCCCAGCACCATCAAAATAGCCCCTAGGTCCATGGGTGTAATATGGACATCACACCTTGCCACCAATTATTCTCTTTAAAGCTATGGTATTACTCTTCTGTACTTGCTAAAGTAAGGATATATTTGGCTGACCTGTAAACATCAGACATTGTAAAATACTAAAAGACATTTCAAGATGCCATCCTACCATAAGAACCAAATGCAAACAATCTTCACAGAACTTAATAAAACTTTCTTGCTAATTTCAGCATACTCACAGAGTAGCATGTGGGTGATTTAAGATTCAGGAAAACGGGACACACTACTTCGCCTTTACTGATAAACAAAGGCATGCCAAGGGCAGATCCCTGACCTTAGAAACCAGTGACACTTACTGACTTTTATTCAAATCACTTACATCCTTCCTTTGTGACTATTTGCCTTCTCAATAGCTAAGCTGTAGCTTAAGCTGGATAACACTTAAACAGCGTAGATGATTGAAAATTCAGTGTTCACATTGCCAACTTTTACTACACTGTACAGCTTTACCTTAAGAAAAGGGGTTGGGGTCTAGCCTCACCCTGTTTTGGTTGTATCCCAGTAAATATGATTTTCCTCATTACTAGTAAAAGGCCAAGAGATCTGTATTGACGATCCAACATTCCAAAGTCTTCGGCCTTTTCTGGGCTTGCTCAGCCCTTGCTGTTTTTAGCTTGCTCTAACAATTCCTTAGGGATGAGGTGACTATTTTCTAATTTGTTTCAGTTCTACCCTGTGAATACCATTTATATAGAAGGTCTGACACTAAATAACAAACAACAGTCTTTCCTGCCAATTGAGGTTGGGAAATGTGAGGTACTGGAACAGGTTGCTCAGAGAGGTTGTGGATGCCCTGTTCCTGGAAGTGTTCAACACCAGGTTTGATGAGGCCCTGAGCAACTTGATCTAATGGGTGGCATCTTTGCCTATGGCAGGGGTTTTTAAACTGAACGATGTTTAAGGTCCCTTCCAACCTATTCCAAGCTATTCTATGATTCTATGAAACACCGTTGTGCAGCTCTCAAGCTTGATCTGGGAGCCCATGAGAAGGAAAGCATGTGTAATACAAAAATATCTCACTAAAAAAAAAAAAAAAGGACATTATTCTTGCCTAATGAATAACAAGGGACAGGTGATAGAAACCACAGGGAAGATGAAATTAACTGGAAAGACTTTTTTAATGCTATTTCTGTAATACTAGTGGTCTACAAATGACTACTATTCTTGTCCTGGCTAATGAGAAATCTGACCACTCTAACAAAATGTATAGGTAGAAATGATAATAAGCAATGAATGAGTGGGGAGGAAAACCTTCCAAAAATAGAAGAAAGTATCTTTGGTGAAAAAAAAATAATTCTCTCTCTATATATATATGATGCTATGTGCTTTATAGGAACTTACTTATATGAGTAAATGTTCAAGTAGAATATTGTATGCATATATTTGCATTGTAGTGTACAAAATATTGTATTGTTGACTTCTAAATAAGCAAACAACAACAATAAACATAATTTTCCATTATGTGATCCAAGAATAATTTTATACAGGAACTTAGAAAAATGTACCAATAGGAAGAGCTGGACAAAAAATGCCATTGCTAAAAAAAAAAAAAAAAATTTGTTTTAATTGCTGCAGTTCTTTTAGAATAATTCCATAACTTCCAGAAAGTCTATACATATAACGCATGGAAATATACAGATATTTAAAAGAGGAAAAAACGTACCATTTAAATATGATCTTTTAACTCCCATTTTCCTAAAAAAATCTCAGCAGTGTGTGTAGGGGTGAGAAGTATTGTTAGAGATTTGAACAGGTCAAATACTTATGAATGGGCTTATTAGCTAGTTCAGGGAAATTTCTTATTATTGTATTCTATTAGTTCTGTTCTGAGTCCTATCAGTAACCCCATCTATTGCATAGGGGAAAATTTTAATACTGAATGTAAGGCTCCACTAAGGAACTACAGGATCTGGAACACAGTTAAGCACCATGCTGAAAGACTAGATTCAATCAGCAGGTGTTCTAAACAATTTAAGAAAAACACTGGCAGGAGAATACGGAAATTGAAAAGGGAATTTATCTAGCTAGGGATGTAACTGGAATCCCTTTTCTCCTTGCTGATGAACAAATGAAGCAATTTGTACAGTTCTTTGAAAAACAGATTATGTTTTATTGCTGTATTCATTTTTTTTTTCCTTTGTGTACTTGGTATAAAATTTTCATGCCTCTAAGAGAACCATTTTATGAGTTTCTTATATTTTTGCATGTTTAAAATGCCTTTTTAAAGTTGTTTTTGTTTTATAATCTCTTTCATTTGTATATCTTTCATTTGTGCATCTGATACAGATAACTATTGTGTGCTTTTCCATCTTTGTGTCTGTCTTTATTTGCATTGCATTCCACCCAGCTAGACCAAAAGGCTTGACCCTACTGAAAGCATCACTTCCTTCACCACCACAAACCTACATGTCAATTGTTAAAATTTAAAATATTTTTATATGAAAAAAAATATTTCTAGTTTATGTAGATTATAGCCCCAATTTCTGTCTGAAATAAAATTACAGGCAGCCATTCATTACTCTTTTTTCTACTGCAGAGGTAGCATTTTTTTCTATATGTCTGATTTCTGCTAAAGAACATTGTTAGGTTATGTGAGAGAAAGCTCATCTGCACACACACAGAGTACAGAGGCACAACGCTGGGAGCAGGAGCCCCAGAACCATATCAGCAAAAGGAGCCCCTTCCTGGTCCCACCCAGGGCTGTCCAAGTCCAGACATGATACCCATCCCAGAGAACCTCTCCGGTCATTTTACAGAATGAGTGTAGTCACACCTATGGTTTCTTTCCTTTGTTTCTCACTTCTCTAGCTTGTCAGTAATAGGCAATAAATCTAATCTCCCTACTCTGAGTCTGTTTTGCCCATCATGATAATTGTTAAGTGATCTCCCTTCCCTTATCTCAATCCTTGAGCTCTTTCCATCGTATTTTCTCCTCCTTTCTCTTTGAGAAGGGGGAGTGAGTGAGCAGTTGTGGTGGAGCTCAGCTGCCCACCTGAGTAAAACCACCACAGTGTCTCTGGATGTGAACCATCTGGGAAGAACATAGATGCGGGACGAGCTCCTGGATGGGTTTCACACCCAAGGCCAGCTCCTGGTGTGTGTATTTGTGTGTGTGACTTTCTGTGTATGAGTATGCTAGTGAAAGGGTCTGTGCCAGCAGCTGGAGTGGGTTTATATACCCTGGGGGCTTATGTGTAAAGGTGCCAGCAATTGGTGACACTGCGATCCAGGGACACCTACTGGGTGTACTGTTTGAATTCAGCTACCCGAGGGTTCCCCATCACATATATATATATATGTATATATGTATGTTATATCTGTCTATATAAGATATCTGTCTATAGATATTTCCCCCTGACAGACCTTCCTTGAGTTCAGGCAGAGATGGGAACAGGATGAGGCCATTGGTATTGTTTCTGTTTGTGTGAATGCTGAGTGTATCTGTCTGAGTTGATCTGTGTGGCTGGTCATAGTGGCCATGCATACGTGTATATATTCACTGAATAAGTGTGTATCATATGTCTGTGCATACTGGACCCATAGGCACAGAGCTGCAGCAGTTCACCTCTATCAGGCTGCTGGGTTTGGCTTCCCACTAATAAGCATCTGGTTTTTCAACACCAAATATGGTCCAAGGAAAGGGCAAGAGGCACATTAGTGCACTGTGGATAAATGATTTACTAAGTTTAGCCCTTTCATAGTGCACCAATTTTCTGTAAAATGCTTGTGAAATTAGCATTTGTTGTTTGTTACATTTGAAAACTACTTAAACTTCCAAATGAACAAATTTCAGACTTTGAAGTGCAAAATATAAAGCCATTCCTTTGGGTATTTGGCTTTTTCTGATTTGGTTTATGCTCTAAAATTTCTTGAGAATATCCTAAGATAAACATTTTTACATTGCTGATCTAATACAAAAAAACTTTATGGTGGCTTGGTGTTTTTCTGTTATGAACTCCAAGTATTTTGGCTAGACCTAATGATCATAGCAAGTGTCTGATTCATCATGTAACATGTATTTTGATCTGCTTTTTGATAGGATAATAGAGCCTTCATAAACTGTCACTAAACCTCATTCAAATGAAATTACTTTTGTCACAGAAAAGTTTTGTTGTATCATAAAATGAATCTGAGGATTTATTTTGTATTTTCTATAACTTTCACACCATTAAAATATTTTCATAAATGAGAATAAAATTAGATAGTGTGAATACAATGAGAATTAATATGTGATTAACATATTAACAGGTTGCCCAGAGAGCTTGTGGAGTCTCCTTTTCTAGAGATACTCAAAACCCTCCTGGATGCCATCCTGCAAAATGTGCTCTGCATGATTCTGCTCGGCACGTGGGTTGCACTAGATCTCCAGAGGTCCCTTCCAACCTTGGCCATTCTGTGATTAAACTATGAAGGCACTCTAAACATTTTTTCTCTATATTCATCCAGAAAGAATTGTGATAATACTTATTCTTGAAATCATACTTCAACTTACTTTCTTCATCTAAAGACCACTGCTATGATTGTACATGATATCTGAGTGAGCCCCGTAATAAGAATAATGCTAAAAACACTTTCATTTAGTTATATTATTGAGACTACAAAGTGACATAATTTCTACCATAGCTTACATTTTCTACTTCAGCAAATCTACCTGAGTTAGTGGGGTAGCTTTAGTAAAGATATCCCACAGTAGCTGAAGTCTTCTCTGGAAGAAGAAATCTCATTCTTTTTTTTTTTTTTTTTTTTAATTTCTTTTTTAACTACCTCTTTAAAGTCTTGTTGTTAAAGAAATAACAGTTCTACAAATGCATTAGGACTGACTGTTAAAGTCAAAAACAAAATACCAATTAATTTTTAAGCCATCTACATTACATATATTATCTGAAGTAGCAATAGATTTGTCATTTTGTCAATAATTTTCACAATATTCACTTCTTTTGAGTGTGTTGAAAATGACTAATTATGTATATTTTCAGTTCAATTGACATTGTCAGGAAACTACAATAGCAAGCTGATCCAGAAGTGATGGGGTGTCTGAAGCCTAGAGAGACAGCAAGGCATGTAGGGCAGTACTCTCAGCAACAGAGACACAAAACCACAGCACCAGAACAAAAAAAGCAGAGAAGGTTTGGTGATGGTAACCAGGGTCATCCAACAGCTCAATGATTGCCTAACAAGACCACAGCGATGAGGTCCAAGGTCAAAGCAGGAACTTAAGTCAGCAGGTTAGGATCACTGCTGGGAGCCCAAATGCAAATCCCTCATCAAAGGGAGGGAGAGGACAGGAGTCACACATGACTTCTCACAGCTCATTCTCACACAGCAATTTTTACATTCGTCTGATCCGAAGTTGCACAATATTGTCCAATATTATATCTAGCCTTTGGCACCAGCAGCTAAACCCCATTGGAGTGGATGGAGTGGAAGGTAAAGAGCATATTAGTGCACTGTTGGCCCTGGCAGTCATTTTGAATAGAAAGTAAGATTAAATGGAGTATGAGTATCTGTTCAGAAACCGTCATCAAGAAAAAATACAAACCCAAAGAAACCTAAGGTCTCTTACTTTCTGCTCTCCCACATTCTAAGAAACTTTTTGTATTGGGCTTAGTATTATTGTTAATGGGTTGGGAGAAGCTGCAGGGGTGACCTCTATAAGAAGACTCCAGAAGCTTCCCCATGTTTGATAAGAGCCAGTTCCAGATAGCTCCAAAAGAGACCTGCTGCTGTGCTGGCCAAAACTGAGACAACAGGCACCACCGGTTGTGACTCTGTGAAAGTATATTTAAGAAAGGAAAAAAAAAAAAAAAAAAGTGTGCAAAAACAGCATCTGTGAGAAAGGAGCTCACTGTGGAACAGATGGATCTGGCCTGTCCCTTGCAGTCCATGGGGTACCACAGCGGAGCACGTTTCCACGCTACAGCCTGTGGAGGAGCCCCTGGTGGAGCAGGTGGATGTGGCCTGAAGGGGGCTGCAGCCCATGGAGAGACCATGCAGGAGTGGACTCCAGGCCAGAACTGCAGCCTGTAGAGGAAAGAAGCAGCAGCTCCTGCTAGGTCACCTGCTCCTGCGGGGGCTCCTCTCCATGGGCTACATCTCTGGCCTGGAGTCTGCTCTGGATGGAGCTGTTCATGGCCCGCAGCCTCTTTCAGGCCAGAACCACATGCTCCACTGTGGTACACCGTGGGCTGCATGGGAACAGCCTGCTGCACCAGGGGCCTCTCCACAGGCCACAGGCCACACTGGCACCTGGAAAAATTCCTGTCCTCCTTCTGCACTGACCTCAGTGTCTGCAGGGCTATTTCTCACTCTTCTCTCCCAGCTGCTGTTGTGCGGCAGTTTTTTTTTTTTTCCTTTCCTTAAATCTGCTCTCACAGAAATGTCTCTTCTTATGGTTCTTTGTTGTCTAGTAATGATTATGTCTAGTAATGACTGTGAAAACCATATCCTGGGCTGCATTAAGCATAATTGTGGTGCTTGTACCCTGCTATGCAGCTGAACTCCACCACAACCACTCTCTCACGCCCCCTTCTCAAAGAAAAAGGGGGAGAAAATATGATGAAAAGGGGTCAAGGGTTGAGATAAGGACAGGGAGATCACTCAACAATTATCATCATGGGCAAAACAGACTCAGCATAGGGAGATTAATATAATTTATTGCCTATCAATAGCAGACTAGAACAGTGAGAAACCAAAACCAAAGTAAAAACTCCTTTCCCCAGTCCACAATCTTCTGTGTCTACCCCTCAAGCAGTGCAGGTGAATGGGCTGCAATCAGTCTATAACTCTTTATCTTCACCTCTCCTTCATGGTCACTCGGTGGCCCTGCTCCAAACTGGCATCCCTCCCACAGGATGTCGTCCTTCCCGAGGTAATCCTACGTGGGCTTCCTACAGGCAGCAGCTCTTCAAGAACTGCTCCAACATGGGTCCATACCACGAGGTCCATCCGTCAGGAGCAAACTGCTCCAGCACAGGTCCCCCCACGGGCAGCAGCTCCCCCCAGACCCCCTGCTCCTGCGGGGGCTGCTCTCCACGGGCTGCAGCTCTGGCCAGGGGCCTGCACCTGCGGGGACTCTCCATGGGTCGCAGCCTCCTCCAGGCCACATCCACCTGCTCCACCAGGGGCTCCTCCACAGGCTGTAGTGTGGAAATGTGCTCCGCTGTGGTACCCCATGGGCTGCAAGGGGACAACCTGCTCCACCGTGGGCTTCTCCCTTGGGACACAGGAGAATTTATGCTCTGGTGCCTGGAAAGCACCTCTTGTCTCTTCTCTCTCAGCTGGTGTTGCACAGCTTTTTTTTTAACCCTTCCTTAGATACGCTCTCATAATAAAGTGGCACAACCAGCGTCACTCATTGGCTCAACTTTGGCCAGCAGTAGGGCTCTTTTGGAGCTGGCTCTTATCTATCTAGCATGGTCCAGCTTATCAGCTTATGGACGCTTCTCAGAGATGCTACCTATGCAACTCCCCCTCCCCCCCACTCCCCCCCCCCCCAAACCAAACCAAAAAAAAAAAAAAACCAAAAAAACCACAATCATACCCAACAATACAGTGACAAGAAAGGACCAGTAGGATCCTTTACAAATGCTGAAATTTGCACTGAAGAGAAAGATCCTCTAGACAGCTCTTGGATAGCTGTAAGGAGAGTTATCTTCATTGGTAGCTTTATTCAGACCATTTCTTGCTTATTTCTCCAGATTCACTAGGGAAGTGCTTTCTTCACATCAGCATGATTTGCGGATAGAATAAAGGCTCCTTAGAAGATGGAGTGATCAATACCATTATGTCGTTATGCATTCATGTAGAACTCTATTTTATTATTGCATTTTTCTTACTAACTTTGTGACCAACTTTTCAGTATAAACTAATCCTGTATTTTACTGTTTTCATCGTAAAATACTAAATGTGAGCCTGGCTAATTTGACTGAGGAATGTGTCTCTTTAGAGTAACATCCCTGTTTATAGGGGTGGGTGTACAAATTCAGTCATCTTCTGTTCTGGGGAAGCCAAGAGCTGAGCTGTAAGGAGCCCCTTGGGCTTATGAAGAGTTGTTTTTATTCGGGGAATTCTACTCCATGTCCCATGTTTTCTCATGTGCTGATCAAGTACAAACTAACACTATGTGCTGAGCAAGAAGGCAGGAAAGAGGCAACTGCTATCTCTGAACAATCACCAAGTCTTCTTCAGATATTATTTATGAGTAAAATTTCTAACAAATTCTAACAAAGGGTCTAAATTAATTCTAACACATACATTCAAAAGCATACTTATTTGCCCAACAATACCACTTCTTATTCTAGGGTGTGCACTATAAATTGTAAGGCAAATGTGATGAAAGAATGTTTCTGCTCTTTAGCTGTGCTCTTTATATTGACTAATTATAACAGGAATTAGGCAAGTCCACCAGAGTGGTGGAACAGACAGAAATATTTTATCATATGCATACATAATTGGAATACTGAACTGGATTTCGATTGTTTCTTCTTAAAAGATGAAATATAAGTAAATATATGTTTACTATAATCATATTAAGCATGATTTAATAATGATACAAATAAAAGTTAATTTTACTTGTCCTTTTGTTTACTGTTTCCAAGGAATAAAGAAAAACTTCCAGTGTAAGGAAAGAGGATTGTAAAATGAATTACTAGCTGTCTTAGCATGTTTGTATCTGCCTTAATTTAATGGATATTTTTATTTTTTTATCTTTCCAATTACTTTGTTTGCAACAGTAATTGAAAGAAATGTTTGAAGCAAATATCCTTTGGTCATTTTCTGGATGCTTACATAGTGAACTCAGTACTAACTTTATAAGCATTTGTAATCATCAGAGTTTATTCTAACATGTTGTAAAATATACAGAATCTAATTCTGAACTACCTTAAATGGCTGTCTTTTCTATTTTAATCAGATTAAACTTTCTTTGAATAATTCATTATGTAAAGCAAATGTTTTGGTATCTAAATACTCACAAACATGAAGGTGTCTGTCAACCCATGTGAAAGTGGCTTTTGTGAATATGAGTGTATATCATAAGAACCTAATGCTAACCTTTTTTAGGTGTGAAGAATAGATGTGTCTTGAAAATAAGGAGTTTTCTGGTCTTTATATCATACATGTCTTTTAAATATAATAGTCAATGATAAGAGAGGAGCAGACAGCTTAGAAATGTTCTCAGGGCTGAAACACTAGTTCTATAACATCACACAGCTGTGTGAAACTTTAAAAAGTTAATTAAATTCAGCTATTTAATTTAAATTGAATGTTTATTGTACACTAAACACATAAGCTTTTTAATAAGATTTAATAAAGTTAAAAAGTAATACCAACCTAATCTAGTTTCTTTATAATTAACCCAACCGTGCCAGCAATGTGTGCTTTTGCACCGTAATTGATAAATTAAACTTTCAAAGAGCTTTAGGATTTAACTGGTGTTTAACAAAATAACTTCAGTAGGTTGATTGGATATCAATTAATTGCCAAAAATTAGCATGTTAATTGGCATTTATTTTCATATAATCATCATTATCTAGTCAGCTGCTAATTAAAATACTTAAATAATTCCTTTCAGTTTATAAGAATTAAATTATACCTTTATTACCTACTTCATTTTTGGGTAATGATATGTCAAGTAAATATATGTCCTTTATTTATTGAATCTCTGTAGTACCAAATGATAGTTTATTAGCAGTATAATTCTAGTTTATTAAGAGCACATTAATGATGTTCATTTGACATTACATGTTCTAAAAAATTACCAGTATCTGTATTCGCCCATGCCTGTGGGGATCAGTGTCTTCTCTTTCCTCTTGCACTGCACCTCTTTTCCACACTTTTTGTTTCTTGTCCTCCCATTTGATATTTATTTGCTTTTCTGGAAACCATATCAACGTGTATGCAAAAACAGGATGCACACATCAGCAGGGCCTAGGGTGCTGGCTCCACATTGTGGGGCTTGTCTGTCCGGCTCAGGGTGGCACTATTGAGGCTTCCCTCCTGATGCCTTGGGGACTAATGCTGGGTACAGTTCACCCAGGCCTGAGCCCAGGCTCGACCCTGTTGCCTCACAGCTTGGACTGCACCCAGTCCTCGCTCTGTGGGTCCTGGCCTAGGCCTGACAGTCTGTCCTGGCCTTGGCCTAGTTCCAAGGAGGTAGCTGACACACAGGACTGTGTCTGCCCTGGTTCCCCTGGTGGCCCTGCTGCCCCTGGCCTGGAGGAAGCTGCTAGCCTATGCTGTGCCCTGATGTGTGTCATTTAAGATCCCTCACAATCTCAGTTGTTCCGAAACAGTACAGTTCAAGTAGAGTGCTGCAATTTTATTTGAATTGGGGAAGTGTGTATTGGTCTGCAAATAAATATTAAGAGCAGGTCTTCCTCACTGATACTTATCTCTCAACCCACACTATAACATTAAACCCAAACCTGAACAAAAATTTATTGAACAAATTGTGCTATCTCAGAAAAAGACAACTAAAAATGTTTCTCACCACAGATCATCTTTTGCTACTACTCAGTCTCCTTCAGATAAGATTTTGCCTGTTACTCATCGTGTTCTTCTTCCAGGCATTTATTTATTTATTTATTTTATTTTTCTCTCAGTATATTAAAAGCATGCAGATTTTTAACTTCAGCAAAGGTTTCAGGGCTGTGATCCTGTCTGGGATCATCTCCTTTGCAATTCCAAATAAGAAGCAATGATGTATCTCCTCTGTGTGTTTGGGCTACAATTAACATTCATGTCAGTCCTGAAGAACTTCTGGCATGCCTCTCTCTAGTCATGATGACTTTAAATGCCTTTCCTTTCACAATGTTTTCTGTCTGGAAACCATTTCCAGGGCTGTTTCTCTCCATTCTCATAGGGATGTGTATTGCACTTCAGTAGTCATAAGTATGCAGAGCAGTGCATGAGTATTTTGGAAAATGTATTATGCTTCTCTGTCAGCTCTGAAACTAAGTACTTTTATTTATTTTCTTTTTCTTCCTTCCTTCCTTCCTTCCTTCCTTCCTTCCTTCCTTCCTTCCTTCCTTCCTTCCTTCCTTCCTTCCTTCCTTCCTTTTCTCTTTTTTCCTTTTTCTTTCTTTCTCTCTTTCTGTCCTGGTTCCAGTTAGGACAGAGTTAAGTAGCTCATAGTAGCTGGTAGGGTGCTATGTTTTGGATTAGGATGAGAAGAGCGCTGATAACATGCTGATGTTTTAATTGTTGCAGAGCAGTGTTTACACCAGGCCAAGGACTTTTCGGCTTCTTGCTCTGTCCTGCCAGCGAGCAGGCTGGGGGTGCAGCAGGAGCTGGGAGGGGACAGACCCAGGACAGCTGACCCAAACTGGCCAAAGGGGTATTCCATACCATCTGACGTCATGCTAAACAATATATAGGGGTGGCTGGCCGGGGTGGGGGGCCGGCTGCTCGGGAATAGGCTGGGCATCGGTCAGCGGGTGGTGAGCAATTGCATTGTGCATCACTTGTTTTCTTACACATTATTATTGTTAATACTATTACCATTATCACTATTATTATTATTATTATTATTATTTTCCTGTCTTAATAAACTGTCTTTATCTCAACTCACAGGCTTCACTTTCCCGTTTCTCTCCCCCATCCCAGAGAGGGAGGGGGGAGGGTGAGCGAACGGCTGTGTGGTGTTTAGCTGCCAGCCGGGTTAAACCACAACACTTTCTTTCTTTCTTTTCTTTCTTTCTTTCTTTTCTTTCTTTCATTCTTTCTTTCTTTCTTTTCTTTCTTTCTTTCTTTTCTTTCTTTCTTTCTTTCTTTCTTTCTTTCTTTCTTTCTTTCTTTCTTTCTTTCTTTCTTTCTTTCTTTCTTTCTTTTTCTTTCTTTCTTTCTTTCTTTCTTTCTTTTTCTCTTCCTTCCTTCCTTCCTTCCTTCCTTCCTTCCTTCCTTCCTTCCTTCCTTCCTTCCTTCCTTCCTTCCTTCCTTCCTTCCTTCCTTCCTTCCTTCCTTCCTTCCTTCCTTCCTTCCTTTCTTCCTTTCTCTTTTTTTTTCCCATACATATTACTGTGTTTACACTATGTGTTTCTAATTGCAATAATATAACATAATCCTACTGAACATTGCTCTCCCCTTCTTGTAACACATTCGTAGTGGGAAGGTAAATGTTAGTGAATGCCAAACGGCAAGAAAATGACTTTACTTCCCATTTTTTACTTTTTTTTTTTAAAGTAAAATATTATTTAAGGTACTTCTAATGGAATAATAAAATATAATTCTGTTATTCTGATGGAATAATATTTATATTAATTCTAGTAAGTATTACCATTTAATGTTTAATAATGAATCTCAATCATCTAAAAATAATGCAAAGTCTGAGGTTCTTCAGCAGCAGCTAGAACAGGATTTACACAATCAAACCATAGAAGCTGACTAAGAAAAACAAGGTGGTATAGTACCTTAATTTCCAAAATTATTAAGTTCTATGTCCTGCATTGTACAGGACGCCAAATGAGAATATGGTTCTTACCATTTACAGGTCTTTTTATAGTTTTTATAAATCTCCTTGCTCATGCCTTATGTAGTTCTCATATACAGTACTATGTGCTAGAAATTCCAGAGTCATGAGCCTTCTTCCCACCATACTCTTTTCCTTTCTTACTCTATATACAACAATGTTAATTATAAATGAGCTACAGAAGCATCATACTAAAACTGTGGGAAAAAAAGCTATTAAACCACGCAAGTTGGAAGATATCTGATTCTATGGGATTTTGTTAGAACATATAATTAGAACAGTAATTTCTATGTAGCCTTAAATACAAATATTTACAAACTGTGCCTTGAAATAAACTGTGTTGTTGTTGTTTGTTTTCTTATTTTGTTTGTTTGTTTGTTTGTTTTGGAACCTCCACCTTGAGACCCAGTAAGAAGTTTGGTTATGACAGAGATTTGATCCCATTGTACCAATTTAGATTATCTTAAAATTCTCTTAAATAGAGTACTTTATCATTGTATAAGTGATTCTAAACTGGTCTAATTTACATACTGGAGAGGAAGAAAAATGGGTAAGGAGCTAGCCCTTTCTGTATGTCTGTCCCTCTCCAAATGGAAAATTTAGAATTTGTTTAACTTGGAGATGCCAGTTGTAAATATATTGTTCATATGAAGTGTATAGGGGTTCCAATGTGAAGATAATGAAAGATATCTTAATGCAAATTTGTACATCAGTTCCAAATTTGGTCTGTTGGCTTCTAAATGGGAAACAATTCAGCTTCTTCTCTCATGACACACTATTATTATTATTTTAATCTGGACTTATTTTTCCATAGACTTAATATCGAAATAAATAATGTTAATATGTTGTATAAGCTTACTGTCAATAACATCTTTGATGATGCTTTGATTTTTTTTTTGTTAACTTTTGATGAAGCACCTGATCTAGATCAGAAAAGAAATGACCTTTGATTGATTAACATTTAAATGCTTTTTGTTTTTCTAACAAATTTTCAAAGCTGATAGCCTTTTGAAATAACTGTCAAAAATATTCCAGAAAGGACTTCATGCAAACACTCAAAAATATAGTATCTGAAGATTTCTTCATTCATATTGTCAAGAAAGGTACAGAGAAAAACATATACATAGCAAGTAGGTTGATTTATTAATTATATCACCTCAACTCTCGAACATGTCATGTTCACATTTGTAGAGGCATGTAAAGTATGCAATTTATTTTTGCCTGTTACTTGTGCCTTGATTGCAAGTACCGCCTGTAAGGCGCCACATTGTTTGGACCTACTTTGAACAGATTTTTTTCCTCCAAGAAAAAAATCAGATTGATTTTTGTGTGACACTTCATTTCAGAGGTTGCTTACAGGCAGGATGGATAAATTTAAATCTAATTTAATTATATTTAAATCTATTTAAATCTATTTAAATTGTATTAATTATATTTAAATCTATTTAATTCTACAAAGTGCTCTACTATTGTCACAGTGGGCTTTGGCCTAATATCTACTGACAGTAAGCAATAAATTCAAAGGACCTCGTGCCAAAGAGGGCATGCTGAAGACATGAGTCATCTGTCCTAACTGTATATAAAAGCACCACTCACATTTTTCAGGATCTTCTAATTGCACCCTTCCACACATATACCTTCACCTCTCGTTTATGCATAGAAAAAAAAATTTTTTGAATCAAGGACAATTGCAAAAACATCATCAGAAGCTATAAAATTTAAGTCTGTCAACTAAAGCTGTACTACTGGCCTAAGGGCCATGATTGTTCCTCAGTAAAAATGCCTTCATGAGTGTGGATGAGGAATAGGTAGTCCAATACCTAGATGCCAAGGGAACAAATAATAAAGGGGCCTAATATGGGATCTATAGAGGATCAGTTTGAGGCATTAGGAGAAACAGACAGTGTTTATGGAGCATAACTGCTGTCTCATGGAGTTTGAATCTGGAATTTAAAGACTAGAATTTTGAATTTAGACACACATTGCTTTGAATTTGTATTTAAATGTTTATAAAGTATTAAACTATCTAAACTTTTGCAAATTTTTTTTTTGATCCTTAGTATATTCAAAGTTAGATTTTGTCTTTTCCACTTGCTTGAAATGTTCTGTTTTTTATTTGAAATACTTATTTCTAATGTATGTTATCATGTCAACATGTAAAAATGCATACTTTAGGGAGGATTTCAGATATACTTTAGTTCACATTATTTCTTTGTCTAAAATCTTTTATACAATTTTCTCTTCAAATTTTATGGCATTTTGAAAATGATTTAATACAAAAAATATGGAGGTCAGAAGGACTCTTTCTACTAATTTAAAATTTCTTTTAAATTGCTCCATAAGTAAATGAACAATGACACTACATTTTATGAGCCATAAGGATTCCTGAGTAACAGGCTTAGAAATAATCAATTCACAGGTTCACAGATTCACAGATATCTCT
Organism: Anser cygnoides; assembly: GCF_040182565.1. NCBI lineage: Eukaryota > Metazoa > Chordata > Aves > Anseriformes > Anatidae > Anser > Anser cygnoides. Next base: position 173,878,156 of record NC_089873.1, read on the forward strand.
AGGTTGGAAGAGACCTCAAGATCATCGAGTCCAACCTCCGACCTAACACTAAGTACTCCACTAAACCATATCCCTAAGCTCTACATCTAAACGTCTTTTAAAGACCTCCAGGGATGGTGACTCCACCACCTCCCTGGGCAGCCCGTTCCAATGCTTAATAACCCTTTCGGTAAAGAAGTACTTCCTAACATCCAACCTAAAACTCCCCTGTCGCAACTTTAGCCCATTCCCCCTCGTCCTGTCACTAGGCACGTGGGAGAATAGACCAACCCCCACCTCTCTACAGCCTCCTTTCAGGTAACTGTAGAGAGCGATGAGGTCGCCCCTGAGCCTCCTCTTCTCCAGGCTGAACAAGCCCAGCTCCCTCAGCCGCTCCTCGTAAGACTTGTTCTCCAGACCCCTCACCAGCTTGGTCGCCCTTCTCTGGACTCGCTCGAGCACGTCCATGTCCTTCCTGTAGCGAGGGGCCCAAAACTGAACACAGTACTCGAGGTGCGGCCTCACCAGAGCCGAGTACAGGGGCACAATCACTTCCCTCGACCTGCTGGCCACACTGCTTCTTATACAGGCCAGGATGCCGTTGGCCTTCTTGGCCACCTGAGCACACTGCTGGCTCATATTCAGCCGACTATCCACCAATACTCCCAGGTCCTTCTCGGCCAGGCAGCTTTCCAGCCACTCATCTCCCAGCCTGTAGCTCTGCTTGGGGTTGTTGCAGCCCAGGTGCAGGACCCGGCACTTGGCCTTGTTGAACTTCATGCAGTTGACCTCAGCCCATCGCTCCAGCCTATCCAGATCCTCCTGCAGAGCCTTCCTGCCCTCGAGCAGATCGACACACGCACTTAGCTTGGTGTCATCTGCAAACTTACTGAGGGTGCACTGGACGCCCTCATCCAGATCATCAATAAAGATATTAAAGAGGACCGGCCCCAGTACCGAGCCCTGGGGGACTCCACTAGTGACCGGCCTCCAACCAGATTTGACTCCATTCACCACAACTCTCTGGGCCCGGCCATCCAGCCAGTTTCTAACCCAGCGAAGCGTACGCCAGTCCAAGCCCCGAGCAGCCAGTTTCTTGAGGAGAATGTTGTGGGGAACGGTGTCAAAAGCCTTACTGAGGTCAAGGTAGACCACGTCCACAGCCTTTCCCTCATCCACCAAGCGCGTCACTTGGTCATAGAAGGAGATCAGGTTCGTCAAGCAGGACCTGCCTTTCATAAACCCATGCTGACTGGGCCTGATCGCCTGCTTGCCCTGCAAGTGCCGCGTGATGACCCTCAAGATAATCTGCTCCATGAGCTTCCCCGGCACTGAGGTCAAACTGACAGGCCTATAGTTCCCCGGGTCTGCCCTCCGGCCTTTCTTATAGATAGGCGTCACATTGGCTAGCTGCCAGTCAACCGGGACCTCCCCCGATAGCCAGGACTGCCGATAAATGATGGAAAGTGGCTCAGCCAGCTCCTCCGCCAGTTCTCTCAGTACCCTTGGGTGGATCCCATCCGGCCCCATCGACTTGCGCACATCCAAGCTCCGTAGCAGGTCGCCAACCATTTCCTCATGGATAGCGAAGGCCACATCCAGCTCCCCATCCCCTTCCACCAGCTCAGGGCACTGGGTGTCCGGAGAACAACCGGTATTGCCGCTAAAGACTGAGGCAAAGGCGGCATTAAGCACCTCAGCCTTTTCCTCATCCTTAGTAACTAGTTTTCCCCTCGCATCCAGTAAAGGATGGAGATTCTCCCTAGTCCTCCGTTTCGCGCTGATGTATTTGTAAAAGGATTTTTTGTTGTCTTTAACGGCAGTAGCCAGATTGAGCTCCAGATGAGCTTTGGCCTTTCTAATTTTCTCCCTGCACAGCCTCGCTACATCCTTGTAGTCCTCCTCAGTGGCCCGCCCTTTTTTCCAAAGATTATAAACCCTCTTTTTTCTGCTAAGCTCCAGCCGCAACTCTCTGTTGAGCCAGGCCGGTCTTCTTCCACGCCGGCTCATCTTTGGGCACGTGGGGACGGACCGCTCCTGTGCCATCACGATTTCCTTCTTGAGGAGTGCCCAGCCTTCCTGGACTCCTCTGCCCTTCAGAACCGCCTCCCAAGGGAAATTCCTCCCACTCTCCCCCCCCACCCCCCAACCCAGATGAGTATGGAAAACCATTAGTATGGAAAGGACTTCAAGCAGTTCTTTGATTCAATTTATTATAAACATAAATAAATAAATAAATAAATAAAAGTCTTTGTCCAGATTTTTCATTCAAACCTCCAATAATGGAAATGACCACACCTCCAGGATAACGTGTAAATAAAAATAAAGTGATTTCTTGTTGTCATTATTGTTAGTAACCAACTGGAACTTCACTTCTCTAAATAAACCCTTAATTCCATGTAATAGCAACTAGCACAAATACAAACACAAAAAAAAAGATTATATAATCTTTCTCTATGTATAGCAAAATTAACAACAATAATGTTTGGCTTTACATACTAATATCATATATTTAGTTATGGTGGAACTGAGTTAGTAAGCAATAACAAAGATTTTGAAAAAAAAAAAAAGAAAGCTCTCTACAATTCTACGTTGACTGAAAATATTCTGAAGAATTGCCTAAAAAGGAAGAGGAAATTTAAATGAATACTCATCATCTTGTCTATCTCATTAGTGACTCTCTCTAATTTAAACAGCTGATCTGTTTACATGGAAATAAATTGGTTGTCAGTAAAATAAAAATATTTATGAATACCAATAATGCAAAAGTTGAAAAAAATATATCATGCAATGGATTTGCATTACTTTTGAAGCTATCATTAAAATGATGGCAATTTAAGTACAATTATAAGAAAAGTATTGCCAGAACCCCTTGTTAGCAACATTATCATGATCTTCACTTAAATAACTTGGCAGTCTGTTGGAGGCACTATAACGAAAGCCTGTAAGCCAAAATATGCTATTGACAATTGACACCTAGAACTCAAAAAATACCATCTCTCTTTATGTGCTGGGTGATATCTCTAGATGCCTGATTTTCTGAATATTCAGCTGCTGTTTTTAAGGTATCAACAGAAGAGCTTGGTATTGATCTTGGGAATGTATGTGGGTCTGTCATTGAAGTGTAGTATTTATGTGCTTCTTGAGCTACTGGGGTTTTCCTAAATACCAATTGTTTTCTTGTATTTGTGTACACTAACTTAAATCATTCTGTTAAAAATAAGTTTGTGTGAAGATCACTAATAAGTTATAAACTTTTTGTTTAGAAATGTTCAATGTTTTACATTAATATCACATCATATGTTAGAGCTAATCTTTTACTGGGAAAAAAATGGCTTTTTTATTTCCAAATACAATCACTAAAACATATTTTAAAACCAAAAAAAGTATTCCAGTTTAGTGCTATATAGATATTTACTCAGAAATATATGCATAAAAATTATGACATATCTATGTTATATTATTTCTTATCTATCTTTCAATGCAATTGTTCTTATTGGCAGGATCTGTCATCAGGAGCAGTATCTCTTTATTGGACTAACTGGCATGACTGAAAAAAATCAGCCAAGCTTTTTGGCATGCAAGCCCTTCTCAAGGTCTGAAATAGAGGCAGTAAATTTAAAAGTGGAATACAAGGTTAGAATAATAGCTTTGAGTTTATTTAGATAAGTATCAGTTAGGCAATCTGTGAAACAAAAGATAGTTTAGGAGAATGAGACAACAAGAGAAAGACAGACAGAAAGAAAAAGAAATTAGAGATAAGGAAATCTCCTTGGGTAGAAGAGACTTTTTAACAGATGCAGTTTGAAACATGTATAAATTAGGGAGAATGGAGATGTGAATGGGTAATCAGCTATAAAACAAATTTCCCCTCCCCTCCCCTCCCCTCCCCTCCCCTCCCCTCCCCTCCCCTCCCCTCCCCTCTCCTCTCCTCTCCTCTCCTCTCCTCTCCTCTCCTCTCCTCTCCTCTCCTCTCCTCTCCTCTCCTCTCCTCTCCTCTCCTCTCCTCTCCTCTCCTCTCCTCTAAGTGGGATGGAGAACAGAATCAGAAAAGTAAAAGTGCAAATACTCATAGGTTGAGATAAAGATAGTTTAATAGGTAAAGCAAAACCTACATATGCAGTCAAAGCAAAATAAGGAATTAATTCATAACTTTCCATTAGGAGGCAGGCGTTCAGCCACTTCCAGGAAAGCACTGCTCATCACACTGCCACATGCCACAGCATGACACTGCCACAGCAGCTAAAAATTTGATACTGAATAAGCTCATAAAAAAAAAAAAAAAAGTATATATACAGGAAATGGGGAATGGCTTTGGGTGTTTAGAATGTCATACAAAGTATTTTATGATTTTATTCTGTTGTTTAATTTACATGGTCAGTTTGCTAATCATATTTTAAAAGATCTGAAAACAATAGGTTAGCAAAAGAGATCACTGTATAAATGCACATATAAGGGTTAAAAACAAAGAAGCTCACTCTAAGATCTAGATTCACTGAAGTGAAGAAAAAAAGGAATTTAAAAGGAAGAAATTCTGTGATCCTGACTACCAAGGACACACTGGTCATCTCATCCACAGGGCTGCTAATCAATAGGCTAATTATCTGAGTAATGATGGCATTGGCTGCTCAGATCTCATATCTTTTAGGTAAATAAGCCTCTGCTTTCACAGACAAGCTGTAGTCTTGATTTTTGGAGAACAGACAGTTATTTTGCTTTGTTGGTTTTGTTGTAGTTGTTGTTTTATTTTTGGTTTATTTCGTTAGTTATTGTTAGCAGGGGTTTGTTTTATTTTTAAGACAGAAAGGTCATCCCAGAAGCCCTAAATGAAGATAACAAAGACAAAAATTTACTGAAGGATAGAAAATAAATAAAAGGTTAATGATTTTAGGAAAATAAAAGCCTTTTTTCTTGGGGTTATGATTGGGTCTTTTTGAGCTGATATTATAAAGGATGAAAGGGCAATTTAAGATTATGGCTAGGTGTAAAACTTTGAATTTAATGTCCGCTAGTTATAGGCATATCAGTATTACTTGTATAAGGCATGCATGCATACTTTGGTTCAGTCATCTTTATCAACTGAAGAAACTGAAAGGAGAACAAATTTAAAATTTCATGTATAAAGCTAATAAATTTAATAAATCAAAAAAGAAAAAAAGAATCATCAAACTGTATTTCTTATAACATGAAAACAATTGAGACTACTCTTTTTAGTTTTAAGAAAACAGAATGCTTTCCATTTTCTTCCAGTTGAGTCTGTATAAGGCTAGAGCAATGACTACAAGATTGAGCAAAAAGTAGATGTGTTTATATCAAAAAGTATTTTTACATTTCAACATGCATATGCAAATAAATTTGTATACGAACAAAAAAAAACCTGTAATTTGTTGTCATTCATTTTAACTCATATTAAAAACCTGTATTCATAGTAAAATACTCCATTCAAAGAAGATCATGGGAACACTGTTCAGTAACGTAGCTAAATGATGCTAAAATACTGTCCTCATGTGTCTGAAATGGATGTACACTCTTTGTTTATACACTGCTCAAGATGCAGCATCTTGAAGCATCTTTGGGAAGAAAAACAGATTTTCACTTCTTGGGCAAGTGCTATTGTCAGTAAAGGGCTAAAAGCAAACAGTGTAGTGATTTGTGGATTACTAATGTTCTTTTTTAGTAATTGTCGGTAATAGGACAGCTGTTTCCTATGCACACTAAAGTTCATCTAAAAGGATTTGTCAAGCAAATCAGCCAACAGATTATTTAAGTATCTGATTCTCAAGGTGAGAATAGTACAGTGAACGGTGCTGGACACTAAATCTTAAGGAAAACACTGGAATAATTATCATTATTATGCAAAGTGGAAAGAAAAACCCTGATAGATTTTTTGAATGAAGGTGAATTGACTTCTGTTCAGGATGTTTTTTCCTCATGGATTTTATGGCTTTCACGAAAAAATATGTGTAGTGGTAATGTACAGTAAAAATACTTTTACACTGCTGAAGAGCCAACAATACCAATTCTTGAAAATCTGTACTTTCCTAGAAAAAAAAATAATTATATATATATATATTGTTGCATTCATAGTTTTATGTGCAGTAAATAAGGCCCACTTTTGCAACAGCATATTCAATATTGCTTTTATAACACTGAAATACAAATGAGTGACATCAGTATGTAAACGGAATTGCAATGCAATAATTTCAAATGTCTATGACTATCCCAAAATATGAGATCTCTCAATTAAGCACAATTATCATCCAAACAAATGGAATACAGTCATTTAGAGATATATTAGAAATTAAAGGTCAAATCCCTCAAAGCATACTAACATCAGAAATGTTTGTGGACCACGAATAGAAGGAAATTAAAAATGATAAAGCCAGCAGAACCAATAGTTCAATAAATTGGGCTTGAACGTGACAGCACAGATTCAACTCAGTCTTCTAAAATGTGTGATCAAGCCTTTGAGTGTTAGAATAAAATTTGTCTTTAGAATTTCACATGGTGTAGTCACATGAAAAGGCTGGATTGGCTGTGTGGCTGAAAAAAAAAAAGAAAAAGAAAAAGTGAGGTAGTCATCAAGTTATGCAGCAAAATAAAATGGAGACAGAGTTTGTTAGAAAAGGTGCTCATAATTATTAGTTATGTGAAACCACAGGGATGCAGTAGTTATATGAGATGCCAGATTAAATTGCTAGACTAAATGTGGGGACTAATTTGTAACCCAGGTTTTCCTTCCATTAATAACAGTTGCAGAAAAATGCTTCTGTTTTACCAGAAGGTCAAAGGAGTAATAAACAGAGGTAGTTTTATTGCCTATGGGTTGTTTTATTTATTTATTTTTATTCTTCTGGCAGCATGCTGTCTTCTGATTGCTATTTACTCTGTTCCATTGTTATTATTATTAATTATTATTATTATTAACCTTTTATTTATGTTTGCCAAGACACACAGCAACAGTATCCCTTTGAACAGCATTTCCCTACCCATGCCCTGTATTTATTTTATTCTGTTTTTCATATCAGAGATGCATCTATAGTTATTCAAAACTGATGCACTCAATGCATTAAGGTACACCACCCGATTAAAAAGTGCCTGATAAAAGATTATTATTTTCTTGTATGTATTAACTGTTCAGAATGTCATCTGATTAAACCGATGTGCTTTGTTATTTGGAGCAAATATATAAATAAAATGTTATGACCACAGGTGAAGCAAACACCCTTAAAAATTCAAAAAAATCATTGCATGATTTGGCCTAATTTGTGTTGTGTTATTAAAAGAATCAGTATGATAACAAAGATACTGCCTAGGTCAAAGTAATGTCTTTTATTAAATACCTTCTACAAAATGATAATCCAGAAGTAACACTTCAAGATAACTCCAGAAAACACCTAAAATTATTTTTAATTGTGAATTTAATGGTTGTATAAGTCTGAATGAACTACTTGTGTAATTAAATGACTGTCATTCAAATTAAGAGCTCATTTTTCCAGCTTTTACATAGCTTTTGAGGAAAGAGAGGCACCTTCAGGTGGTAAGGCACTCCATCTAAAACGTAGGATATATAGATTTTTGTAACATACCAATTAAAGGCAGATTGCTTAAGGAAGTGGACAGGCTATTTCTTTGGACTTTTTCAAAGCATATTTACATTCAGGATATACACAGGCAATCTGGGCACTTTATGAAATTTAGATCCACAGTCTAACTTAAATGCCAAACACATCCAACTTAATATACGAAAGCAGATTAAGTGTATGATCCCCATTATTTACTTGTTTTCTTCTTCCAGTTCTGTTCTAAATTTTACTTTTGAATATCACAGAATCACAGAATCACAGAATCGTCTAGGTTGGAAGAGACCTCCAAGATCACCTAGTCCAACCGCTTACCTAACACTAATAAGTCCTACACTAAACCATATTACTAAGCTCAACATCTAAATGTCTCTTAAAACCTCCAGGGATGGTGACTCAACCACCTCCCTGGGCAGTCCATTCCAATGCATAACAACCCTTTCAGTAAAGAAGTTCTTCCTAATATCCAACCTAAACCTCACCTGGCACAACTTTAGCCCATTCCCCCTTGTCCTGTCACCAGGCACGTGGGAGAATAGACCAACCCCGACCTCACTACAGCCTCCTTTAAGGTGTCTGTAGAGAGTGATAAGGTCACCCCTGAGCCTCCTCTTCTCCAGGCTGAACAATCCCAGCTCCCTCAGCTGCTCCTCGTAAGACTTGTTCTTCAGATCTCTCACCAGCTTTGTTGCCCTTCTCTGGACTCTCTTGAGCACCTCGACGTCCTTCTTGTAGCGAGGGGCCCAGAACTGAACACAGTACTCGAGGTGCGGCCTCACCAGAGCCGAGTACAGGGGGACAATCACTTCCCTAGACCTGCTGGCCACACTGCTTCTTATACAAGCCAGGATGCTGTTGGCCTTCTTGGCCACTTGAGCACACTGCTGGCTCATATTCAGCTGACTATCAACCAAAACTCCCAGGTCCTCCTCTGCCAGGCAGCTTTCCAACCACTCATCTCCCAGTCTGTAGCGCTGCTTGGGGTTGTTACGCCCCAGGTGCAGAACCCGGCACTTGGCCTTGTTGAACTTCATACAGTTGACCTCAGCCCATCGGTCCAGCCTATCCAGATCCTCCTGCAGAGCCTTCCTTCCCTCGAGCAGATCGACACACGCACCTAACTTGGTGTCATCTGCAAACTTACTGAGGGTGCACTCGATCCCCTCATCCAGATCATCGATAAAGATATTAAAGAGGACTGGCCCCAGTACTGAGCCCTGGGGGACTCCACTAGTGACTGGCCGCCAACTGGATTTGACTCCATTCACCACAACTCTTTGGGCCCAGCTATCCAGCCAGGTTTTAACCCAAAGAAGCGTACGCCAGTCCAAGCCACGAGCAGCCAGTTTCTTGAGGAGAATGTTGTGGGAAACGGTGTCAAAAGCCTTACTGAAGTCAAGGTAGACCACATCCACAGCCTTCCCCTCATCCACCAAGCACGTCACTTGGTCATAGGAGGAGATCAGGCTCGTCAAGCAGGACCTGCCCTTCATAAACCCATGCTGACTGGGCCTGATCACCTGGTTGTCCTGCAAGTGCCACGTGATGACACTCAAGATAATCTGCTCCATGAGCTTCCCTGGCACTGAGGTCAAACCTACAGGCCTATAGTTCCACGGGTCTACCCTCCGGCCCTTCTTGTAGATGGGCATCACGTTTGCTAGCTGCCAGTCGACTGGGACCTCCCCTGATAGCCAGGAGTGCCGATAAATGATGAAAAGCGACTTGGCCAGCTCCTCCGCCAGTTCTCTCAGTACCCTCGGGTGGATCCCATCCGGCCCCATCGATTTGTGTACATCCAAGTGCTGTAGCAGGTTGCCAACCATTTCCTCATGGATAGCGAGGGCCACATCCTGCTCCCCATCCCCTTCCACCAGCTCAGGGTACTGGGTATCCAGAGAACAACTGGTTTTGCCGCTAAAGACTGAGGCAAAGAAGGCATTAAGCACCTCAGCTTTTTCTTCATCCCTTGTAACTAAGTTTCCCCCCTGCATCCGGTAGAGGATGGAGATTCTCCTTAGTCCTCCTTTTTGTGTTGATGTATTTGTAAAAACATTTTCTGTTACCTTTAACAGCAGCAGCCAGATTGAGCTCCAGATGAGCTTTGGCCTTCTAATTTTGTCCCTGCACAGCCTCGCAACATCCTTATAGTCCTCTTCAGAAGCCCGCCTTCTTTTCCAAAGATTATAAACCCTCTTTTTTCTCCTAAGCTCGAACCACAACTCTCTGTTCAGCCAGGCCAGTCTTCTTCCACGCCGGCTTGTCTTTGGGCACGTGGGGACAGACCGCTCCTGAGCCATTAAGATTTCCTTCTTGAAGAGTTCCCAGCCTTCCTGGACTCCTCTGCCCTTCAGAACCACCTCCCAAGGGACTCTGCCAACCGGTGTCCTGAACAGCTCAAAGTCAGCCCTCCAGAAGTCCAAGACAGCGGTTTTACTGCTCCCCTTCCTGGCTTCACCAAGAATAGAGAACTGAACCATTTTGTGGTCACTCTGCCCAAGACAGCTCCCGACCACCACATCTCCAACCAGTCCGTCACTGTTTGTGAAAAGAAGGTCTAGCGGGGCACCTCCCCTGGTAAGCTCTCTAACCAGCTGCATCACGAAGCTATCTTCCACGCTCTCCAGAACCCTCCTAGACTGCTTTCTCTGGGCTGTGTTGTGCTTCCAGGATATGTCTGGGAAGTTGAAGTCCCCCACGAGAACAAGCGCTGACGATTTTGCACCTTCTGCCAGCTGCCTGTAGAACTCCTCATCCGTCTCCTCATCCTGGTTCGGCAGTCTATAACAGACCCCCACCAGGATGCTTGCCTTGTTGGCCTTCCCACTGATCCTAACCCACAGAGACTCAACCTTATCAGTCCCAGCCTCAAGTTCCTCAACATCAAAACACTCTATAATACAGAGAGCCACACCACCACCTCTTCTGTGCTGCCTGTCCCTTCTGAAGAGCCTATAGCCAGACATTGCAGCACTCCAGTCATGAGAGTGGTCCCACCACGTTTCCATGATGGCAACCAAGTCATAGCCTGCCTGCTGCACAATGGCTTCCAGCTCCTCTTGTTTGTTACCCATGCTGCGTGCATTAGTGTAGATGCACTTCAGTCGGGCCATTGCCTTCTCCCCAGGCCTTGCCATTGTTCCCCCTGGCACAGCTCCAACAAGCCTTATTTCAGCCCTGTCCCCCTTCTAACCTAGTTTAAAGCCCTCTCAATGAGCCCTGCTAGCTCCTGGGCTAGGATCCGTTTTCCCCTTAGAGATAGGGACCCGTCTGGGGCCATCAGGCCCGGTGCCGAGTAAAGCACCCCATGGTCAAAAAAAACAAAATTTCTGTGTTGGCACCAGCCTCTGAGCCATGTGTTTATCAGGTGGGCTTTCCGTGTCCTCTCTGTACCCCTCCCTGCTACTGCAGGGATAGATGAAAACACCACCTGTACTCCCGCTCCATCCACTAACTGTCCCAGTCCCCTAAAGTCCCGTTTGATAGCCTTCAGGCTTCTCTCTTCAATATTATCACTGCCAGCCTGGACTATCAAAAGAGGGTAGTAGTCAGAGGGGCGAACCAGGTTGGGAAGCTTTCTGGCAACATCCCTGACCCCGGCCCCAGGGAGGTAGCAGACTTCCCTATGGGTAGGGTCAGGCTGACAAATAGGGCCCTCTGTCCCCCTGAGAAGGGAGTCGCCTACAACGATCACCCTTCTGTCTGTCTTGGTGGAGGCAGTCTTGAGGCGTGGAGTCGGCTTCCTCGCCCTAGGCATCCTCCTGGGTAGACTTTCTACCTCGTCCTCACCCACCGGTCTCTCAAGCTCCAGGGCCTCAAATCTGTTACGTAAGGGCACCTGGGAAGGTGGGGCTGGTGGGGGGGGGGGGGGGGGGCGTTGCCTGCAAGGTTGAGCAGGGACCTGTCTCCATTCCTCCTTAACTCCTAGGTCCCCTCCCTCTGCCCGACAGGGCAGGGGGTCCACCCCCATTTGGGGTGTCTCACCCCACTACCTCTCCTTCAGGCCCTGCAGGGAGTCGCTCCACCAGTCTATCTCCCGCTCACACTCCCTGGTGGCCCTCAACCTCTCCACCTCCTCCCTGAGCTCTGACACTAGGCGGACCAGGTCATCCACCTGCTCGCACCTCACACACACAGTCCCTCTGCCTCCCTCAGATGGCAGCAACAGGCTCAGACACTCCCTGCATCCAGAGACCTGAACTGCCACATTTTTGAGCAGGCAGTCAGGCTGGGTGGTTACAGACTCTCTAGAGAGAGCAGTCTGCCTGGTGTAGACCATTGCAGCCCAGCTAGCGGTCAATAGCCGTTAAAGGAGAAAATGAAGTGTATTTATACGTCATATAAATTGTGTTGCCTTCCTTATTGAAATGGTCCTACTGTAACAATGAATTTGTGCATTGCATCAAAATAAGAAGTCTTACTTCTGTTTATATTAACCATAACAGACTTATCCTGTAAAACAATGGAAGGAATTACACACTTCACTATCGATTGTTCCAGATACACAGTTTTATATATACCTATGATTTGCTCTGATGTCGGTCCTTTTGTGGGAAGTGAAGAAATTACCTAAATGAATATTCAGTAATCTAAGCCTCCAAACTCCTGTTGGAAACAGGAATTCACAGATCTTTCCTGTGCCTTTCAAATTTCATTTGATTCATCTACCATGATCTAAGGTGAACACTATGTTCAATCTTACCAACTCAGAAATTATTTTCTGATAGTACAGAAAATACAGCATAATAATACAGCATACATAATAATACAGCACTGAATTAAACATTGCTGTTTAATAATAATAATAAAGTTGTGATAGTAAAGACTGTTATGAGGTTAATAGTAAGATTTTATTATATTTAAACACCTTTATTTAAACACCTTTGTAAGCAGACTTACAACACTGACTTACAACCGTATTTGATATTCTAAACTTCAATTCGTTTTAGTATTTGAACATCACATCTACAGTTGCTAACCTTAGTTTGATACCTACTGCCATGAGAAAATCTACAATATCTTGGTCTGTTATGGCTGGTAGATATGAAATATTGACAGGACGCTTGAGTATGTTAGGACTAACAGATAAAACAAAATGATCTAGCTCATCTTAAATTATGCATAATTATGAAAATGAGATAAAAATAAGCAGTGAAAAAAAGTGAATATCAAGATAAAGCCTCCAAAACTAGTAAGTTCTATTAGTAATGGGATGAATTTTCTAGAAGTGGAGATATTTCACAACACTATATTTTGATAAAGTTATGCTGAAGAATGCCTATGTATAATTTGATGATGGAACATATAAGTTCCATCAAGACCTAATAGATCTTTCCTCATTTCTAATCTTTCTCTCCATGGAGAGACTTACTATATATCACCATAATTATATTACTGTAAATTAATGTAACAAACCATTATTAACTAATTGTTTTGCAGTATTTACATACTCCCCTTTATTCTATTAAATAATATGTTTTTAGTATATATATATATTTTCTTTTTCCTAGCACTCACAATATCTTGTTGCATCTGCATTTATTTTTTATTTCATTATTCAAGACGGAGAGGCTCCTTGACCCAAGGAAGCTCAGAGGATAATAGAAAAATCATATGTATTAGTCAAGACTGTATGTAGATTAAATATTCTGCTAGTCAATAAAATAAAAAAATATGAAAGTACTGAAGGATTAAACAACCATTATTTTTATTTTAGGTGTTAAGGTTCATTATTCTAATGTGAAAAACAGGTAAGATGTTCACATTAAAGTTCAAATCATTATAACTAGAGAAATGTTATAGGGCTGTGTTTAAGAGGTGTACATATATATATATATGTACATGTGTGGTGCTTAGCTGTTGGCTCAGTTAAACCACAAGAATATCACATTTTGCTGGTACATGCAGCTCGAGTGCCCTGTATCCATTTTGAATATAAATGTAAGATGACAAGGAAATGACCTCAAATTGTGCCAGGGGAGGTTCAGGTTGGAAATTAGGAGAATTTTCTTCTCAAAAAGAACATTTGCGCATTGGAAAGGGTTGCCCAGGGAGGTGGTGAAGTCACCATCCCTGGGGGTGTTTAAGGAAAGGTTGGATGTGGTACTTAGGGATGTGGTTTAGTGGGTGATATTGGTGGTAGGGTGATGGTTGGACCAGATGATCTTGGAGGTCTTTTCCAACCTTAAAGACTATATGATTCTATGATTACTCTCCCAGATATTGCTTCAGGCGTTGATTTGGGAACATTGTTTCTAGTAAGAAGTTCTGATTAGGCTATTTTATCATGGGTAGTGCTGGTTGTGTAATTTTAATAGGTGGAGAGAGTTTTAACGTGCACTTGGCCTTCAGACAGATAACAGTCTGTACATTGCTCAGTCTATCAAAATAGACGTAAGTTTAGATTCTAGAAGCCTCCCTGAAATGGAGTTTAGTAGCAAGTCCAAATACTAAACACACAGAAGATATCTATTTAACTGAAATGAAACATGGAACAGAGAAAGAACTGATGCACACCATGGAAATTAAGTTCAAGGAACATTCTTACATTTCTCTCTCTCATGGCCAGGGCACTCATGAACTAAATGCCAGTAAAGTAATTTTGAGAGTACAGAAAAGAAACCAGTATGTGATATATCATTAGAACAAATGACTCTATTGAATTTACAAAGATAACATTTATATATATATATATAATATTTTTAATCTTTACAAAATAAAATTTGATTGAAGTTCAATATTTAAAGGAGAAGCACACAATTAATAATAAAATGATTTATAAGGAGTGTTCATCTCTTCTTATCTCAGGAGAACTAGTCAAAATAATTTAGTATCATTTTGAATATGAGCTTGTCTCCCAACCTGTAAAATGTAAAAAAAATTACTGTAAATTTCTGAAATATTAACCAACAGTTTGAAATTTGAGAATACAATTTTCTAGTTTCAACTGACAATGAGCGTACAAAAGTTTGAATGTTATGTTTGCTGAAACATTCTTTGTTTAATTTGAGAAACACAAAAACAGACTGTATTTTTTTACTGATTTAGAAACCTTAAATGACTTTTTTTTTTTTATAATTTACTTTTGACATTTTTTGTTATAAAATTAGTACTTTTAAGTGACAAATGGATTGGATTGATAGTATCAGAAATATGTTAATCTATAAATAAGCTCCAGAAGTGGACAAAATATGGAATTCCCAGAATTGTTCATCTAACTCACTTTTTACACTGATCTAGAATGACCAGTATTCCCTAGGAGAATAATTCAATATCTAGGAGACAGTTTTACTAAAATATATAAGATTTATGCAGTGTGCCACCATCATCAAAGACTGTTTTCCACAAGAAAACAGCTGAGACTAGCAAGCTGCTTTGATTTATAGGCTAAGCCATAGCTCTTTATTATACAAGAAGCATCCTTCAATTTATCAGAATATTTGTCTCACATTTATTATTTTAATCATTTCATATATTTTCCAGTATTATTTATGTACATGGACAGCATTTATCAGAGATCCAAGGAGTTCTAAAATCAGCTGTTTGCTATGGTGAGCTGAAAAAAAAAAAAAAAAGTGTCAATTTGCAAATAAGGAAATCAACTACTATCCCTATAGTCAGCAGTATTTGTTTCTTTCCCTTTCAATTTCTCCATATACCAGCAAATTTTTCTTCATTCATACAACAGTAGTCTAACTATCAACAAAGTCCAGTGTTTTTCATTATATTTGAATATATGGCATGGAAACATGAGAGTGGAAACAACGTAACAGGCCTATATGGTTTCAGAAACTGAAAACAGCAGATGTGCTTGAGGAATTATTCGCATATAAGAGCATATCTCAGCAAACATGACTGAACAGCACAAGAATACAGAAAATTGAATATAAATTCTCTGGAAGTGTTTCATTAAAAATCTTCAGTCTTTTTCAAAACAGAACTCCAGACTAGAAAGGGAAATTTTCCATCATCTGAAAAGTAATCAGATGAGAAACAAGATGACAATTCAGATGAGTTTCAAGAAATTAGAAGTCTTTCTGAAAATAAATAGATAGATAGATAGATAGATAGATATAGATAGATAGATAGATAGATAGATAGATAGATAGATAGATAGATAGAAATCGAGCATCACATTGTTTGCACCACCTAAAAAATAGCAGCACCCTGTTAATGAGACAAATGAAATAGACTTCACAAGATATTTTGCAGAAGTGAGAAAAATCAAATCAGCGATCACTTTATTCAGGCATAAATCCTACTATTAATTACACTTGAATTACCTGGAATTCTGGAAACTGTAGTGGCTATATGTCTGAAAGGCAGCTGAGAAGGATTTTGAGACATTAAGTCTCAAAGGAATTATGAGTCAATACTAAAGTCAATATTAAAATTAAAGCAAACTGACACAATATAACTTCTCAAACAATATAACTTCCCAGGGAAGGTTTGGGTCCCTTCTCGCACTGAACACAGAACATCCTATCTTATTTGATATTAAGTTTTCGTTGCTTTATTCTTTAAATTAAACTCCTTTTCAGTAAAAACTGAAGTACCAGAATTTGAAACAATTTTAAAGGCATTGCTTGTGTTTTTCATGTCTACTACAATGCAAGGTTATAAAACAGTATGGAAATATACATTTTGTGTATAAAAAAAAATAATTAAAAAAAAATCATAATGCATTTATATGATGGTATAAATTTAGGAAACTTTTCCGAAATATGGAGACACTAGCAGAAATATCAGATAAGACAAGATGGAGTTTTTTTGTTTGTTTTGTTTGTTTGTTTGTTTGTTTGTTTTTTTCCCCTCCTATATTTCCTAAACTGCATTTCTGGAGAGATGGTATCAAAGTTATTTATTAGATTACCAGTGGTAGGAAAGCAGTATGTTAAGATAAAAATAATTCTAAAAATAATTATTATTATTTAATTTAATACCAATTCTAGTATATTTTCTGCATTGTTTCATAATTATATCCTTGTTTTTCTTGTTTTTAACATCTTCCATTTCACCCACTTTTTCTTTCAGAGGTATTTCACCTCAAAGCACTGACATAGACAACTAGGCCTTTCAGCACATCTAAATCAGTAGCTCTGTTACTGTCAGATCACTATGTTGCCAGCAAACAAATGGCCATAAATCATGTATAAAGGATGAAAGCCCTCCTCTTCTATTGCTGTAGCCAGCAGTACATCTGCAGGCAATCCATCCATTTACCAATTAGAAAGTACGTTTTGGTTCTCCCACATTAACTTGAAAAAAATAGAACTCATATTAGAAATTCTCAAGTTTTCTTCTAGACAGTAAGTTAAAAAATTCCCCATTTAGCGTGAGATATCAGTCATGAGTGTTAACATAAAAAAAAAAAAAAAAAGAAAGATCTCAGCTTTTCTAAAACAATGGGGGCATGGGAAAGTGGTGTTAAAACAAACAAAAAAGTACTTAAGACACATCATAAAAATTATATTTGTCTATGAAATATTTAACAAAAATGCCCCAAATTCTCTAAATAATCAACACCAAGTGCTATGAATTTGTGATAAGCTAGAGAAGAAAACACAATCTTCATTATGTGAAAAACAATAAATGACAAATCAGCATAGTCAACTTTACGATGAAGCACGAGTTTTGTTGCTGTCTCAATGCTACCAAGCAGTCATGGGATCATAGAATCGTAGAATAGCTTGGATTCGAAGAGACCTTAAAGATCATCGAGTTCCAATCCCCCTGCCATAGGCAGGGATTCTACCCACTAGATCAGGTTGGCCAAGGCCCCATCCAGCCTGGCCTTGAGCACCTCCAGGAATGGGGCATCCACAACATAAGTGGGCAACCTTACCACCCTCTCAGTAACAAATTTCTTCACAGAATCACAGAATCACAGAATCGTCTAGGTTGGAAGAGACCTCCAAGATCATCTAGTCCAACCTCTGCCCTCACACTAACAAGTCCAACACTAAACCATATCACTAAGGGCTACATCTAAACGTCTTTTAAAGACCTCCAGGGATGGTGACTCAACCACCTCCCTGGGCAGTCCATTCCAATGCCTAACAACCCTTTCAGTAAAGAAGTTCTTCCTAACATCCAACCTAAACCTCCCCTGGCGCAACTTTAGCCCATTCCCCCTCGTCCTGTCACTAGGCACGTGGGAGAATAGACCAACCCCCACCTCTCTACAGCCTCCTTTAAGGTACCTATAGAGAGCGATGAGGTCTCCCCTGAGCCTCCTCTTCTCCAGGCTGAACAACCCCAGCTCCCTCAGCCGCTCCTCGTAAGACTTGTTCTCCAGACCCCTCACCAGCTTCGTTGCCCTTCTCTGGACTCTCTCGAGCACCTCCATGTCCTTCTTGTAGCGAGGGGCCCAAAACTGAACACAGTACTCGAGGTGCGGCCTCACCAGAGCCGAGTACAGGGGGACAATTACCTCCTTAGACCTGCTGGCCATGCTGCTTCTTATGCAAGCCAGGATGCTGTTGGCCTTCTTGGCCACCTGAGCACACTGCTGGCTCATATTCAGCTGACTATCAACCAGTACTCCCAGGTCCTTCTCCGCCAGGCAGCTTTCCAGCCACTCATCTCCCAGCCTGTAGCGCTGCTTGGGGTTGTTACGCCCCAGATGCAGGACCCGGCACTTGGCCTTGTTGAACTTCATGCAGTTGACCTCAGCCCATCGGTCCAGCCTATCCAGATCCTCCTGCAGATCCAGATCCTTCCCTCGAGCAGATCGACACACGCACCTAACTTGGTGTCATCTGCAAACTTACTGAGGGTGCACTCGATCCCCTCATCCAGGTCATCGATAAAGATATTAAAGAGGACCAGCCCCAGCACTGAGCTCTGGGGGACTCCACTAGTAACCGGCCTCCAACTGGATTTGGCTCCATTCACCACAACTCTTTGGGCCCAGCTATCCAGCCAGTTTTTAACCCAACAAAGCGTACGCCAGTCCAAGCCACGAGCAGCCAGTTTCTTGAGGAGAATGTTGTGGGAAACGGTGTCAAAAGCCTTACTGAAGTCAAGGTAGACCACATCCACAGCCTTCCCCTCATCCACCAAGCACGTCACTTGGTCATAGGAGGAGATCAGGCTCGTCAAGCAGGACCTACCTTTCATAAACCCATGCTGACTGGGCCTGATCGCCTGCTTGCCCTGCAAGTGCCGCGTGATGACACTCAAGATAATCTGCTCCATGAGCTTCCCTGGCACCGAGGTCAAACTAACAGGCCTATAGTTCCACGGGTCTACCCTCCGGCCCTTCTTGTAGATGGGCGTCACGTTTGCTAGCCGCCAGTTGACTGGAACCTCCCCTGATAGCCGGGACTGCCGATAAATGATGGAAAGCGGCTTGGCCAGCTCCTCCGCCAGTTCTCTCAGTACCCTCGGGTGGATCCCATCCGGCCCCATCGACTTGCGTACATCCAAGTGTTGTAGCAGGTCGCCAACCATTTCCTCATGGATAGCGAGGGCCACATCCTGCTCCCCATCCCCTTCCACCAGCATCTTCCTAACATCTGATCTAAATCTCCCCTTCCTTAGTTTTAAACCATTCCCCCTTGTCCATCAGAGCTCCCAAATCCGTCTCTGCAGGACTGCTCTCAATGAGTTCTTCTCCCAGTCTGTACGCATGTCTGGGTTTACCTCAAACTAGGTGAAACACCTTGCACTTTGACTTGTTGAACCTCTTCCATGTGGGCCCACTTCTCAAGCTTGGCCAGGACCTCTGCATGGCATTCCTTCCTTCTGTTGTATCAACTGCACCATTCAGCTTGGTGTTTTCTGCAAAACTCCTGAGGGTCCACTCAATCTCATTGTCTATGTCATTGATAAAGATATTAAACAGCACCAATCCCAAGACAAACCTGAGGGACAGCACTCATCTTCATCCTCCTCCTGGACATAGAGCTGTTGACTGCAACTCTCTAGATGCAGACATCCAGCCAATTCCTTATCCAGCAAATAGTCCACCCTTCAAATCCAAAATAAGGATGTCATATGGGACTGTGTCAAAAGCCTTACAGAAGTCCAAATAGATGACATTGGTCAGTCTTCCCTTGACAACTGATGCAATCATTCCATCACAGAAGTTTACCAGTGCTCAAGCTGGGAATGTAGATTTAGCTTCAAGGAGCTCTTGCAGAATACATTCCAACACTCTTATCTTTAAAGAGCTATAGTTCCCAAATGGGTGCGTACAATATTTCAGGTGGACAAGACAATGTACTATGCATATAGTTATGACTGTATATACAATTGTAGTGGGTTGACCTGGATAGCTTCCAGCTGCCCACCTAGCCACTCTCTCACTCTCCCTCCTAAATAGGACGTGGGATGAAAATAAGAGGAAAAAGCTTGTGAGTTGAGGTAAAGACAGGAAGATCACTTGCCAATAACCATCAATGTCAGTACGGAAATCGACTGGGTAAAAAAAAAAAAAAATAATAATTAAAGTTATTGACAATAAAATAGATTTGAATGGTGAGAAACAAAGACAAAAATTACAACACCTTCCTTCCACTACCAACTTTTCTTTGACTCAACTTCATTCTTTCATTCCCAACTCCTTTCCCCACCCAACTCAAGCAGTGCAGAGGGATGGGAATGGGGCTTATGGTCAATCCATAACAATTCCTCTCTGCTGCCCCTTCCCCCTCACACTTTCTCCCTGCTCCATTGTGGATCCTCTCCATGGCCTGCAGTACTTCAGGAAAAACCTGCTTCTGCACGGGGTCCCCTGCATGTCACAGTTACTTCAGAAAATGTCCACCTACTCCAGCATGGTCCTTTACATGGTCTTCAGGGAAATACCTGATCCACTGTGGTCCTTTCCAAAGGCTGCAGGGGAATCTTTCCTTTGACACCTGGACACCTCTTCCCCCTCCTTCTTCTCCGACTTTGGTGTCTGCAGGTGTCTGTTGTTTCTCACGCTTCTTTCTTTTTCTTTCTTTCTTTCTTTCTTTCTTTCTTTCTTTCTTTCTTTCTTTCTTTCTGCCTGCCTGCCTGCCTGCCTGCCTGCCTTCTTTCTCCTTATTCTTCTGTCTGCCTGTGTAGCATTCTGCCCTTTGTTAAATCTTTTCCTTGACACATCAGCATGTTGGATTTCGGGCTTAGCCCTGTGATGGAGCAGTTGGAGCTGGCTAGAACTGGCTGTGTCTAGCACAGGGCAGCCCCAGTCTCTCCTCATAGAGCATACCCCTGCCGCCCTCCACTGCCAGCACAGTGGCATGTAAACAACGTTGAATACATGTACACTGAACAAACATGCACTGAACTATGTACATGGCTCAATTATGTTAAAGTACAGAGCGGTCACATGATTTCCATGGTATGAAGGCATACACTCAAGTAATTGTGTGTAGTCTGCCACAGCTGGCTTGCAAGCAGACTAGCTATTTAGAGTGCACCTGTATGGATGAGTAGAAATCAAGCACCCGGATCATTAACTCCTTGTTCAATACTCTTTTGTACAATTTTTATAGAGCCTCTTCATCCTGAAACATAGTTAAACTATCTATCTGAGCTAGTTAGTCAGACACAGAATTATGTGCCTGTTCCATAATTATTATCTGGGTGACATGGATATCGGTGTCATATCCATAAGGGATATAGCTGCGTATGTTCCAAGATCTTTCAAAGTTCTTGGCCCATAAAGGCTTTTTGTGTGTGGTCCAACCATTGGACTCTACCTGCTGACCCAGAGAGTTAGGCCGTTGCACACAGCCCACAAGTATGTACAGTCCATGCTTCCCCCTGGACTACAACTAATGCCATCAATTCAACGTATTGACTTCTACCTCTTTATCTTTGTCTGTTTACGGGGATTAGTTTAGTTGGATTGAAAGCAACAGCCTTCCAACAGCATTCACCTTTAATGCACTTGGGCAACCCATCTTTAAACCAAGCAACTGATTTCTCTTGGGACATCGGTTCCTCATATGGAGGGGTTTCACGGGGCCAGGAAGGTAGAAGAGATTTTAAGTTAGGTACTGCAGCATCAGTGGGGCCTATTTGAACAATCTGTAGGGTACTAATTTTATTTGGGCCTGGTTTAGTGTGTGTAGAGATTATCGTTTCGACTGTACAATACTAGGTTGTTGTTTCTCCCCAAACAACACTGTGAGAATAAATCTTGTGTTTTTGCAGTGGAAAATTCCACTAACCTTGCATATTCAAAAGTGATTGTGCAGGCATAACAATGGCATAACAGCAGGGGATATGTTAAGCAGATAAGGGGACAGTGGAGGGTCCCACTGTACCAAAATAAGGCAGACGGCTAAGAAAAACAAGACAAGCAGTAGTGGAATCAGAAAAAAAAAAAAAAAAAAAAAAAAAAAAAAAAAAAAAAGGCCTCTTCAGTCATGAGAGAAGAAAAAAAGGGGAAAAGAAGAAATCAAATGTTGGTCAAATAAAATTGTACATATATGGTATAGTAACAGGTGTCAAGTAGGTTGTGAACCTCAGCCAATGAGAAAACAGAGGAGGAATCAAACATTAGGTAATAGAATCATAGAATCATAGAATGGCTGGGGTTAGAAGGGGCATTAAAGACGATCTAGTTCCAACCCCTCTGCCATAGGCAGGGATGTCACCCACTAGATCAGGTTTGCCAGGGCCCCATCCAGACTGGCCTTGAACACCTCCAGGGATGGGGCACTCACAATCTCTGGGCAACCTGTTCCAATGCCTCACCACCCTATGAGTGAAGAATTCCATCCTAACATCTAATCTAAATCTCCCCTCTTTCAGTTTAAAGCCATTCCCCCTTGTCCTATCGTTATCTACATGAGTAGAGAGTCCTTCTCCATCCTTTTTATAAGAACCCTATTGAAAGGCCACAATAAGGTCTCCACGGAGCCTTCTCTTCTCCAGGCTGAACATCCCCAGCTCTCTTGGACTTTCTTCATAGGAGAGGTGCTCCAGCACTCTGATCATCTTTGTAGCCCTCCTCTGGACCTGTTCTAACTGGTCCACATCCTTCTTGTGCTGGGGGCCCCAGACCTGGATGCAATATTCCAAGAGGGGCCTCACAAGGGCAGAGTAGACAGGGACAATCACCTCCCTTGACCTGCTGGCCATGCCTCTCTTGATACAGCCCAGGATGCAGCTGGCCTTCTGGGCTGCAAGCGCATACTGCTGGTTCATGTTGAGCCTCTCATCCACCAGAACCCCCAAATCCCTCTCCACAGGGCTACTCTCAATGAGTTCTTCTCCCAGTCTTTACTCAAGCATGGGATTCCTCCAACCCAAGTGCAGCAGCCTGCATTTAGACTTGTTGGACCTCATTCAGTTCATGTGGGCCTGCTTCTCAAGCCCTTTGGATGGCATCCCTTCCTTCTGTTGTATCAATTGCACCACTCAGCTTGGTGTCATCTGCAAACCTGCTGAGGGTGCACTCAATCCCATCATCTATGTCACTGATGAAGATAGACAGACTCCTGCAGGACACCACTCGTCACCGGCCTCCACTTGGACATAGAATCATTGACCACTACTCTCTTGAGTAGGGGATATAAAGGTATGATACACTCCTGTTGTGTGCTTCTACTTTCAGGATGCCCACCATTGCAATTGTGAATAAAAACGTTACTTCACTGAGATCCTCACCTGAGCCCGTGTTATTGGCTGCAGATTGTTTCTCACAGCATCATTTGATACCATTTTAGGACAGGTAATCTGACAATGCTAGTAATGCTTTCCCGTCATGTCATCCATTCAGTTTCTATCAGTGCCCAATATATGGCTAAAAGTTGCTTTTTAAAAGGGTTGTAATTTTAAGCCAGAGAGGCATCGAAGCTAAAACTCAAGAGGCATCTGCCTCCTTTTCACATGTTGTGAAAGGCTCCAATGGGCTCTAATATCACCAGATACAAAGACTTACAATTCAAAAGATTTATGGGCCATTCTGGGCTCTAAAGGCACAACATGCAGGACAGCCTATCTAATTTGTATAAAATACACTTTTTGATTTTTACCACATACAAAGGGGGGCTTTTCCTGCACATATGATACAACAGTCACAAGGTCTGGGTGAGATGAGGGAGAAATTGTCTCCAATAATGAAGGAGTCCAACAAACTTCAAGACCTCAGTTTTATTTTGGAGTGCAGTCAGGTTGAAGGTATTTTATATGACCACTTAAGTCATCATGTGATGGGGTTCCTGGGATACTTTCTGTAGTGGTCCCTTGTGTCTTTTGTGGATTGATCTCCCATCCATATTTTTGCATGATGTGTATGATATTGCTAAGAGCTTTTCCCATTTCCTGTGCAGTGAGTCCAGTAATCTTTTTTATCTGTGATGTAATAGAAAAACTTACAAACTAGAAAAGTGTTGCTGTCCTCCAGATGTTGTGCCACTAGCCTGTGACAGATAGTAGGTCTATGCAAATATCCCTGAGACAGGATGGTGAAAGTATATTATAGCCAAGAAAAAGCAAATAGTTTGGGGGACTCTGCAGTAATGGATATACTAAAGAAAGCGTGAGCCATATCAGTCACAGCATGTTATGTTCCGGCTTCTATCTCAATGCATTCTAGTAGTGTCACGATGTCTGGGACAATTGCAGTCATGGGAAAGGCTGCTTTATTTATTCACTGGTAATCTACTATCATGCACCAGGAACCATCTGGCTTCATTATAGACCAAATAGCACTATTAAAAGGGGAGTGGTATGCCAGATAATACCCATTTTGAGCAATTGTTTAATTGTCTGAATGATTTCAGCACCTCCCCCTCTTCCCCCCAACTAATACTGTTTCGAATCTACTGGTTTTAGAGGTGACAGTAAAACAATTGGTGCAGTAAGGTATCTTACCCACCACATTAGCCTGAATTCGAAAACAACAATTCTGATCTGCAGTAAAGAGGATGTTACCCGTCAAAATGGGTATACACCTCTATTATACACCTTTTCAGTTTCAATCATTCATACTTGAGCAATAAATGTTGGATATTTCCCTAGTTGTGGGGTGAAGTAAGATTCATGATCTGGTTCTTCAAAGCTATCAAGTGGCCTAGTCGCTTTAAGGTGACTATGTAGGTAATGAGCAGGATCCCTGTGAATCTCAGTTACTTCAGCCCTGCTATCTAAAAAACATCCGCTGCCATAATTTTATTTATTTATTTTTTTATTTTATTTATTTATTTATTTCCATTTAGAATAGGTAACTAGTGGGAGTTATGGTTGGTGATACTCCTGTCCCACTCCAACCACCTGATACATGGTGGTTTGCATGCCTAGTCAATCCTGATGTTGTTTTTGTTATCGTTTTCAAAGCACAATGGGGATTAGATCCAGACAGATATTAGACAGGGTGGTTTCTTTCACTCCCTTCCTCCTGATCATCAAGGGGAGTCAATGGTATTATTAGATTGATACTACAAGTCTTTTGATGGCTACTTTTTCAATTGCTTATATATGTCCCAAAGGTAAGGGGTTTGCTTTCCATCAGCTTTCTTTTCAAGTACACCTGCCTGAACAAATTTTAAGGAAATTTCCCTACAGGTTGCATTCGTTTTTAGGTTTCTGCACATTTATAATGCGCATTCTGCATAATCTTTCCCTTTTTTTTTTTTTTTTTTTTTTTTTTTTTTGTACTGGTATTTGCCCCATTGTCCAAAAAGGAGAATGATGTGTCCAACTGTTTTTCCCTGGGCAGCCTCCAATAAGACAAAATAATGCACTTTGGTATGAAGGGGATTCCTCTGACAAACAGGATTGCATATCAGAGGGGAATAATTTACTATCTGGGCTCATAAAGCTGTGGGAATACACTCCCTGCTGTACGGACAACTCCCAAAGGTATTGCCTAGACTTCTCCACATGCTTCATACAATTGATTTATCATTCCAATGAAAAAGGGAGGTGTACTGTGTTTGGATGTTTTAATAGAGACAGTCCCAGAAGGAATGAACTGCATTCCCTGAGTCCCCTTCAAACATTGTGCAATCAAAGGGGTTTGCAATAATGTGATTAACCACAGTAATTATTTACAGCTTAAATGCACATTTTTCCACACCCCATCCCCATCCAAGATGCATAGACTCCATGCACCAGACCCACACCTGATCCCTTGATCAAGTAAGAACAATCTTACCTACTTGGAACACTGTTACTTGGTAACTTTTCTGTTACTTGGTTGTAGTAGCACTGGATCCGCTAGTCCTTGATTGCTGTCACCTTTTCTATAATTCCTATCCTTTGCTCAATAAATTAGTTAAGCAGCTTTGAGAGTCAGTATCTTTCTTACTGAGATCTCAAAGGAACCAGCGCCTCCTCAGTGAATAACACTTTCTATAGTTCTCAAAGTTTCCACAATCTTTTTCTTGTATATTCATCACTTATATCATTTGTAGAATATAAAAAATATTTGTAGATAAGAATGTAGTTCTTCACATCCAGAAACTATATGACACTATGGATATGATTCAGTGACCCAAATATCTGCACCTAGTACCACTGTGTACTACCTATGAATTTATTTACATGTTCATTAGTCTTATACTTTGATCAGAAACACTTTTCCTTCCTTCCTTCCTTCCTTCCTTCCTTCCTTCCTTCCTTTCTTTTTCTTCCTTCCTTTCCTTCTTCCTTCCTTCCTTCCTTCCTTCCTTCCTTCTTTCTCTCTTTCTTTCCTTCTTTCTTTCCTTCTTTCCTTCTTTCCTTCTTTCTTTCCTTCTTTTTCTTTCTTTCCTTCTTTTTCTTTCTTTCTTTCTTTCTTTCTTTCTTTCTTCCTTCCTTCCTTCCTTCCTTTCTTCCTTTCTTTCTCTCTCTCTCTCTTTCTCTCTCTCTCTTTCTCTTTCTTTCTCTCTCTCTCATTTTTTCTATCTTTCTCTTTCTCTGTCTTTCTCTCTATCTTTCTTTCTCTTTTTCTCTTTCTCTCTTTCTTTCTTTGATCTTTTTCAGGACAGCATGCTCTATTTTTCCTCCCCCTAATAGTTTTGCAGTACTGGAGAGTGAAACTGAACTAGTTCAAATTAAATTCCAAGAAGTGTAGATATGAGATCCCCAGCATCAATTGTTCACTCCCCAAATATTCTGTAAAATGATATGTATTCACTAAGATAGCCATTTTCTGAGAAGTCATGAAATAATTTCACAGAGCTGGCAGATATAACGTGAAGACTCTACGAGACCAGTGCTTTTCTAGAATGTTATCAGAGGCCAAGTAATACATCATACGGTGCCTAATAAGGACTATGAATGCAGTCTTTAAGCAGTGTAATAAAAGAGTAAGAAGAAAGCCTTAAAGATCTTCTAGTTCCAACCCTCCTTCCATAGGCAGGGATGCTACCCACTAGATCAGGTTGCTCAGGGCCTCATCCAACCTGGTCTTGAGCACCTCCAGGGACAGGACATTAAAAACTTCTCCTGGCAACCTGTTCCAATACCTCACCACCCTCTGACTGAAGAATTTCCTCCTAACCTCTAATCTAAATCTCCCCTCTTTTATTTAAAATCATTCCCCCTTGTCCTGTTATTATCATATGGTGCAAAGTGTTGCTCTCCATCTTTTTTTTTTAAGCCCCCTTTAAGTACTGAAAAGCCTCAGGGAGGTCACCCCTGAGTCTTCTCTTCTGTAGGCTGAACAGCCCCAGCTCTCTCAGCCTTTCTTCGTAGGAGAGGTTCTCCAACACCTTGATCATCTCCATGGCCCTCCTCTGGACCCGTTCTAACAGATCAACATTCTTGTGCTGCAAAGAAGGTGGGGTAACTTACAATGTAAAAATGAAAGCCAACAGGTGTGTAAAAACATTAAAGATTTGGATTATGATTCAAAACATAGCTTTAGTAGGCAGTTTTTTAACAAGTTTTGAGTTCTCTCTGGATGGTCATACCAAGTTTCAGATTACAGATTTCGAGGGGAAAATCATATTTTCATACCATTCATATTTTAAAAGTTTTTATAATTTTTATTGACTCTGTAGCAAAAATGTTAGAGGTTGGGTAGGGTCTTCTCTACTCACTTTTAATACCTCATCAAAAAGACCAAAAAAAAAAAAAAAAAAAAAAGGAATACTAGCTGAGGCACTATCAGTTTTTACTGCCTCTTCTTAATGACTATGTTGACCATGGAAATAATATATATTTCTGAAACAGCAAATTCACTAAAGAAACATGATTTATTTATTTATTTTTTAAGTTTATGGAAAAGTTTTAAATATATATATTCACTTAACTAAATATTACTTCAGAAACTTATACTCTACCAGAGCTGCCACCAATAAAATGACCATTTGTCAGTAGCACTTAGTATGGATATCTTTGCCATGCCAGTCACCCTGGAGAAAATCCATTGTTTATTTTGTGCTAGTCTACTAATTCTCATTGATTTGTCACCAATCTCTCAACTGCAGCTGTAGGTGACTGGTTTTTAAACAGTTTTCTCCTAATAATATGGTGATAACTTTACAAGACAGAAATAGTTTAAGTCTTTTATTTAATTGAAAATGAGAGATTTAAAAATGCAAACAGTTTTTGCCTTTTTACTCACACATTTCAAGCTTATGTATGGATAGCTATAACGTCCAGATAAAAAAGTTGTTCCATGAATTTCAAGCCTTAAAAGTCTGTGAACAGATTCACTTGCTTTACCATCAACAAAATTTCATGTAAGATCAAAATTCCAAATTTCTTGCCAATTGACTTTGAAGGGCGTCTTCTGAGGTAAAACAATGTTTTATCCTATAACTTCAGATTACCTACCAATCAGGGTACAAGTAAGAAAAAAATGCAGCTTTTAATTCAATATATATAAGAAACTGATATTTCAGCTCTGAGAAGTACTTTTCAAACTACTTTGCCAAATTAATCTCATGGAATTTAT
Source organism: Anser cygnoides (assembly GCF_040182565.1). NCBI lineage: Eukaryota > Metazoa > Chordata > Aves > Anseriformes > Anatidae > Anser > Anser cygnoides. Next base: position 173,906,548 of record NC_089873.1, read on the forward strand.
TGAACACTTATCAGGAACATTTTTTACTCACTACCAATTTATGATAGAGCTGAAGTGAAAAGGCCATATAAAGATAAACACTTTTAACTATTTTTCAAAAGACACTGTAGAAGCAAACAATTTTTCAAATACGCATGTGATGACAAAGAAAATATAATTTAGAGCTTTCTTACACTCAGGAAAATAAAATGATAAATAAGTAATTATTTACTTTATTAGCTTCCTACTACACACATTGTCATTAAAATTAAAGGTACCATAAATAGCCATTGTTCTGTTAGACAGAAAACACAGTTTGGAAGAACCTAAGTGGAAAGTACTTGTAACTTTTCACTGAGATATTAACATCTGGATGACTGTGAATCATGGGAGGCTTGAAGAATATTTCAGCCTTACACATGGCTTTACAAGAAGAAGAGGAAACATAAGTCTTCAAAAGTTGTTCCCGAATGGCCTTCATATTTCCAAACATTTATATCAAACAAAGGCAAGGTATTTATATATTTATTACTTTTTTTTTTTTAACTGTAATTCTGCTTTGAGGATAATGTTAACATAAAAATGTTTGTCCATGGATTGATATTTAGCTCTTCACCATCTTCTAATGCTAATATCAACTTTGTTTCTCAAGTTTAATTTCACAAAACATAATTATGTAAGTGTTATATTCTCTTCTCAGTACTATTATACTAGCAAAATACTGCTTACTACATGAATGCCAGACAAGACATATTACTCACCTGGGATATCTTAGTGATACGGTTTAGTGTAGGACTTGTTAGTGTTAGGGCTGAGGTTGGACTAGATGATCTTGGAGGTCTCTTCCAACCTAGACGATTCTGTGATTCTGTGATCTTGCAAGGTACTGCTCATTGTCTATAAATTCCTTAGATTGAAATAAAATCTCTAAGTAAAACCTTTTTAATGTATCTATTTTGTGTGGTATAATTTTATTCCTAGTAAAAACTAGTAAAAACTAGTAAAAATCATATACTGTTGCCTATTCACAAATAGTAATCATCTTTAGATGAACATCTTGTCAAATGTATAACAGGAACTTGCCTGTTTATAATGGAATCAGAAGAAATTCCCTTGGTGGACACAATCTCTTCATTTTTTTCTCCTGAAATAAACTCAACATATTGAACACTGCAAAGCAATTTACAAATCGGAACGGTCAAAATTGTGGCTGATCATTGGGGAATTTCAATGCAATATGAACTGTGTCTCCTGACTGGCAAACTCCATTTAATTTCTCTCCTGTTCACTGCAAATAAATGTTCCAATACTTCTAACTGATGACCTCAGGGAGTAACTTACCTGAAGTCAAAGTTAAAGGAAGTAACAATTTAAGCGAGCTTAGTTACTGCAGTAGATCTGGAGTCCAATGTAATGGGAGAAGAACTGGACTGAGGTATAATTAGGAAGTTAAGATAGAAAAACCACTAGCAAAAGAAAACTGAGAATCATGCATAGAAAAAGATAGATATAACAATTTAAAAGTTATTTGAAACCATATATTGTATTAGCTATTCTGAGCTGGGGGCATATTTCTCAATTTCTCCTGGCAAAACTATTCTATATGTAGAGAGAGATAGAACAGTTACATATATATATATATATAATACATAACAAGTATTCATTGGAGTACCAATTTGAAATCATTTTATTAACCACATGTTCAGCACTCCCTTCTCCAACTCACATTTAACTGTCTTCTATGTTTTTTAATATGTTGGACATGGGTAAAAAATTGGAAAGCATGAAGTTGTCCATACTTCTCACTGTTCTTAAATGTTATTGGGATCTAGAGTCAATAAAATTGTTCTTGCCCTTACAGACACACTCAAATGATTTCTCACTACATTTTTAAAAAGGGATAAAATAACCAAAAGTGTTTATATTTTAAAATAGTAATGTAAGAGAAAGAAACAAAACCAATAACAACAAAAAACAAACAAACAAATTATATTTATCCATATTATTTTATACATAAAAATCTAGACAATACAAAGACATACCTAAACAAACTGTTACTAAGCTGGTCTGACTTGAGAACTTTGTTGCTTTTATTATTACTTTTTAAAATCTAAAATGAAGTATTCAAACATAAAGATATTCGCCTTTTTTTTTTTTTTCTTTTGTAGGAGATTAACATTTAGTAAAATTGATCTGACTTTTTTAGATCATTGCTTATTTTTTCTCATGCTTCTTAGCTAGGAAATAGACTTATCTAACTCCTGTGCTTTTGAAATACCTAGTAAAAACATCAAGGATTAAATTATATTAAAACATATTTGAATAACAAAGGATATTCCTAAAAGAATACTAAATTTAACTTTTTTTTTTTTTACAGTAGCTCCTTTTTTCCTTACTCTCTTCAAATGTCTGTGCTTCAGTTACTGTTGGTGAAGAATTCGCATTACCAAAATAATTACAAGTCTTAGGAGAGAAGATAACTAATTAATTTGCTAATTATTAAGAACATTTTCACAAGAAATGATGGATAAGCCATGCCAGGCACTATATCCTTGAAAGCTGATGATCATAGTCTTCATTAAAATAGGCTAGCATCCTTAAGCATTTCTTTGAGAACAGAGATACCTCTATCTTTCTGCATACTTCTACACACTTACTATCGTTTCTGTACACTGTTTTCAGAAACTCAAACTATCATTTTTCCTTCCTAAGAGGGAAAGTCAAAAGCTCCTAGTTTTACAAGGCTTTACTGGTGTTAGCCACTGCAGGGTGTTATTCAAATTATTTTAGCTGATGTATTTCAGATGTCTACCTTGAGAGATAAAATATGCCCTAAAAATACTCTAATGACCACACCCCAGCTGCATCAGGGAAATCATGCCCCTGTGCACCTATCCCAGTACAAGCTGGGGGAAGAGATGTCTGGTTTTTTTTAGACCACTGAAAAGAATTGGTCCAAATTAGAGCACAACATGGTACTGTCTCTATTTGAGTGGGGAGGACAAGATTGCCATGATTCCTCCAATGATACTCCTCTGTTTCTGCAAGGCTAAAGTGGCTGTTACTCTTTGTAAGATTTCTCCCAAAGCTTGCCTTAGCCTGTTGCCTTTATATCACCAGTCTCCTGGTTTAGTCAGTGCCTGTGTCAACCAATTGAATATTCTTTATTTGACCATTGATGATTTAATCAATTACTATTCCTCTCATCTGTCATTGCTGATTAAATTGAAACATTTATTTTGGGTATTAATTTTCAGACAATTATTTAATTCTTCATGTTACTTTCAGGTTGCTAAAGTCACTAATCTCCAGGTAAATGTTGTTTACATACATTCACCAACTATATTTGAGATCAGTTTTAGGGAGTTCAATCAAAATTAAAAATCTAATTAATAGACAGACCTAGGTACCTTCAGTAGGAAATTTACATTCTGCATAGGGTGAAAAGGGCTCTGGAAGAATTTATGCCTCTTCATCAACTGGAAAGGAAATTTGGGAAATTGTTAAAATAAATATAGGCTCTCAACTTCATGATCATTGAGATATTTCAAGGTAGATGGGCTGAATTTAAGCTTTTATGAATGTAAAGAGAAAATGTTATTGAGATTCTGGACTCTAGGTTAGGCTAAGCGAAGCAATATAAAAGTGAAAATGCATTGTGAAGCCACTTTCCAATCTTAGGCTCATTATCTATAAGACTTATTTTTATTTATTTTTTTTTAATCAGCTGATTTGAAACATCTGATTCATATTAATACACCTGACACAACTTGTAAGTTCCTAGAGTATAGGAACACACATTCCAGCTGTGTCTCAGCTCCATAGATTAACAAGACTCAGGAAACTAACAGTTTCTTTTTCTACTTACTGATTTCAGTGAAAGAAAAAAACAAGATTTTCTGAGTGAAAGAGCATCATTCTATGTTTTGTATTTCTGAAATATCAATATCTTTATTTTTGTCACTATATGTCTTCTTTCAAAAAGTTGTCAATAAAGGCATTTTTTTTAGAAGTGAATGTATGTTTCTTTTCTCCAAATACATGAGCATCTGGTTTAGTTTGCCCTCATTATTTTCTTTCTGCATTTTTCTATTACTTCTGCAGTCTGAAGAGGATAAAGACGTAATTTCATTCCCTTCTCTGCAGAACATTGCTATGTTTAAATTCTTTTGTGGATATAGTCTCCAAGCACTTAATACTCCAGTAGATAAACACTATATTCAAAATAGACTGCTTTTAAACTTAAATTATACTGGTATCCAACTATAAACTAAGAGGAAGGTTAAAGTATATATTTGAACACCAGCTGAAAACCAATTTTACCTAAGTATCCTCTGTGTTCATATAAAAGATTCTAATCAGAGACAAAAGTAGATGTAGTAACATGATAAAAGGAAAACAGCTTCCCATTTTCTTCCTTCCATTTAAAGAATAGATTTATTATGATACATAGAATTGATCTTTTTATTTTTATGTTTTGTTTACCAGTGAAATGGTGACTAATATTTAGTAATGACTAAATATTAAATGTTTCAATTTATTTTACATTATTAAAGCCATGTATAAATCAGCTTAAATGAGATCTGTGGTGAAAAACCTTGTCTTCCTCAATTTTTTTTATAATCTCAGGTACAATATTCTCTTGCTAGTCAGTATTTATTAATCAATACGTTGTTGCCAAGAAAACGAAAGTCAAACAAACAATAGCCATAATTTATGTGTGGATGTGTCCTACAGACTGCAGCTGTAGAGCTGCATAAATTGTATTCACAATACTGGCAAATTTTCCTAAACAAAACAAAACAAACAAACAAAAACACTTGTTTTGGAGCTGTATAATGGCATATAACTGCATCATTGATGAGACTGGCACAGAAAAAAGGAAAACAGCATTGGTTTGTGCCCTGAAGATAGAAAAGAAACAAAACAAAACAAACAAAAAAATTAATGTTACTCAAGAGGAAAGAAAAGATGCCCTTTGAATGAGAAGATGGTTTTAATCTTCCAAGATGTTATTGTAAAAATTAGCAGAACATGAATACTCTTGGCAAACAAACAAACAAAAAATACAAAGCACATTTCTAGTTCTTTTGAGAGAACCATTGCACTTTTTTCTTTTTTTATTTTTTTCTACAGCTTTTCATTCCTTCTTACTTGTGTTTCTCACTCTTATCTGCAATATTGGAGCTATAATGGTGCACTGAGGCTTATTTTAAAAGCCAACATCCTATCTTGCTATATCTCCCTTGGATCCTACCTGCTTTACCTCCCTTCCTTTTAGTTTCCCTTCTTCATCTCATGTCATCATTTCGTTATTAATCTTTTTTTTTTTTTTTTTTTTTTGACTTGGAATATTATTTTCACATGTGCTTTGGCTTCCACAAACTTAAATAATAACTTTAATCATCTAACCTTACTACAACTTAATTTCTCATTGGTGTCATACTTTTCTCTGCTTTAATATTGCTCTAATTGACTTCAACAAAGATAACCCCTTTGTGTAGATTTAATTATGATTTTTAGCTTTAATCCATTTCGGCCCATCTTCTCTCTAAAAGATTATTGACACACTCTCCTCTTCAGGAAAATACTAAAGGTTCTCAGTTCTCCTTTTACCTGTTTAGGTACTAAAAATAGCTCCCTTCTGAATATATATTTTCATTGCTCTCCAAACAGCTTCAAAAAGACACTTCTTGTATCATGTTATGTATACAAATTTTTTCCCTGTGGGTTTATAAAGTAGAGTATACATGATAACATTTTTTCCTTTGCCAATTAATTGTGATATCCTAAAACAAACAAACAAACAAAAACCACAACCACTACCAACAACAAAACCAACCTATATGACTATTTAAAAAAACTGCCTAAGAATTTTTATCAATGCAACATTATTGTTGTAGATTTTTCATGTAAGAAATATCAAATCATATTAAACTTTGATAATAACAAATGTGAAAACTGTCTATTTTGCAATTAAATATTGATTTTATAGTCATAAAATGTGAAAAAAAATGAAGTTAATATGCAGAAATTCAAAAACAGTGTCATACCATTAAAAAAAAAGCCTCTCCTCAGATATTTAAAAACAAAACAAACAAACAGAAATGCAAAACAACAGAAGATGGAAATAGGTTTATTGTCATTTTGAAAGTCATTTCCAGTGGTAGAAAATGGTCTTTAGAATAACACCCTGAGCTGCTACTCCAGGAGTCATTTTTTTCCCTTTTTGACTGCCAGTTATGGTAGCATATATGTACACCCTGCTTTTTGTTATTTTTTGTACCACACTGGATGCTGTTGATGGGCTCAATCACAGTTTGTCTTGCAAATATCAGACCAACTCTCTAAAACGTTAGGTACATCTTTGCCTAAATTGGAAGTGAGAGGTCCAACTGAAAGGAAATAGAACATAGAAAAGGAGTTTTGTTATTGATATCAAAATTATTCTCAGCGAGGGCATAGTGCATTGGACAAGTTATTTTTAGTGAACTTTTTTTTTCTGTCTAAATGTGAAGTCATGTGATACTAATCTGAGTGGACAAGAGCGTGGTAGAACCAAGACTGAAGCTGTAACCAGGAGCAACGTCTGCAACACATGATGGGCACAAGGTCATACAGGAATGTGCACCCTGCCCAGACACTGGCACCCATTTTTTTGGCAACAAAAACACAATGTGTATGTACAGAGCTGGAACTACAGTGGCCACAGCAGAATCAATGCCAGCTGTTCCTTTTGTGTGACCCGGTTCCTCGTGTGGTTTTATTTTCTGTCTTTAATATAAAATAACCTATGCTGAGCCTTTCTTTACAACATAGAAACATAGAATCATAGTATCATTAAGGTTGGAAAACACCTCCAAGACAATCTAGTCCAACTGTCCTCCTGCCACCAATATTACCCACTAAACCATGTCCTTATGCACCACATTCAACCTTCTCTTGAACACCCCCAGGGACGATGACTCTACCGCTTCCCTGGGCAAATGGTTCCAATGCCTAACTGCTCTTTCTGAGAACAAATGTCTCCTAATTTTCAGCCTAAACCTCCCCTGGTGCAACTTGTGGACATACCTTCTAGTCCTATCACTAGTTACCTGTGAGACAAGGCTGACCCCCAGCTCCTAAAAACTTCCTTTCAGGTAGTTATAGAGAGCAGTATCATCTCCCCTGAGCCTCCTCTTCTTCAGACTAAACAACCCCAGCTCACTCAACCGCTCCTAATAGGACTTGTGTTCCAGGCCCTTCACCAGCTTTGTAGCCCTTCTCTGGGCAAGCTCCAGGGCCTCAATGTCCTTCTTGTATTGAGGGGCCCAACGCTGAACACAGTACTTGAGGTATGGCCTCACCAGAGCAGAGTACAGGGGAACAATCACCTCCCTGGCCCTGCTGGCTACACTATTCCTGATACAAGCCAGGATGCCGTTGGCCTTCTTGGCCACCTGGGCATACTGCCGGCTCATGTTCCGGCAAGCATCAGTCAGCATCCCCAGATCCTTTTCCTCTGCACAGCTTTCCAGCCACTCTCCCCCAAGCCTGTAGAGCTGCATGGGGTTGTTGTGACCAAAGTGCAGGACCCAGCACTTATACATGCCAAGCATATTCTCAGACTTAATAGTTTTGAACAATGCAGTATTTAGTGCATGAGCGACTGCAATGGAAATATAAATCTATGATCTTTAATATTATCCACAATACATGATAGTTCACTGTAACATGAAGCTTGCTTTGTTTGTAAGAAAAGGTATTCTGTTAGTATTTATGGTGGAATTACCTCTCCAAAAGAGGCCCACAAAATAATTACTTTTGCTGCCTACCTTCAAAGGTAAAGCACTTATAGAGACACTGGAATATATACTCAGAGACCAGAATTAAAAAAACTTCATCATGTTTACAAACAAACAAACACCTTCTTGATGATTTTCCCAAATGTCATGCTTAGATTTTATTTTTTCTATTTCCTATACTTTTTTGTTCTCTATTAAGTCTATTTTATTTTTATGGAATAATTAACAATGAGTTTCCGAAAAAGAAAAAAAAAAGAATGTTTAGTGGTGAAACAAGCCTTGTTAATAGGGAGAAGAAGTAATTTATTGCAGGCGACAGTTCAAAAAGGAACTCTGATATTATATAGTAAAGGAAAAACCTTCAGAAAAGTTTCTCCCTCTATTGGATTTTGGTGCCAATTTGCAGTTTGTTCAGTGCTGCTAATATGGTTTGTTTCTAAGTGTTGCACTATCGGGACAAATTTTCCACTGTAACATTTAGTAGTGTTACAGGCCACTGATTACGAGTCATTAAGGATCTGGGGATTTTGATACTGTGGAAAAGGATTTGAAGAAATGTGGTACTGCAGAAAAAGAATTGGAAAGAAAAAAAAAGGGGGGGGGGGGCCGGAAAGGCATGCTGTCTTGAAAATTAAGTTATTCAACAAAACAAGACAAAAAGAACACTTTTCAACCTCCCTGCATTTAACAAAACATGGACTAAAAACGTATTTGACAAACAAAAAATATTAGCAAATATTCTTACCCATAACATCATCACTAAATTAACAGAGTATCATTACCACTTTGCCCTTACGCTTTCCAAAAGAAGGAAAAAAAACGTCCAAAAAAACATCCTCCATTCTTTTCTTAGGTTTAGGGTTCTTAGGTTACTTTTCCCCTTTTTATTTTGTTGTAGTGTATTAATACAGACAGTCAGCATAAAGATTACTCTTGAAATGAATTTCTGCACAAAATGAATAAACAAAAATAATAAGGTTCCTTGTTTTAACAATGATCATTATACAGTGAAATATTATCTAATATTCTATAATGAATATTGTGCTTTAATTATCCACTAATTAATTTGATAATGTGATGGAAAAGGCTAAGATCTTAAATTTAAATGCAGAACATAACATCGTGAAAATAACACACTAGCAAAAGCTGTAATGACAGCATCATTCAAATATCAAAATTTCAACCATTTTAAAGTTTTTTTCACATTCTTTATGTTGGATTTGTACGTTTATGGATATCTTGACTTTTTCCAATATAAATTTTATTGTGAATGTAATTAGGTTTGAACATAATCGCAGGAATTCCTGTCATTCCTGGTTATTTGTGATTACTAATGACTTAATATAGGGGATATATATATTATTTTTATTTTATTTATGTTTTTAGGGCTAATTATCCTAGGATCTTTTCATGTTTCTAATACTTTGATTACTTACATAAAGAGAAGCTTATGACATCTTTGTGCTGAAGAAATATGAAAAACAGAAAACTGTTTTTGGCTGATTCTGTACAAGCACTCTAATGACAGAACAGTTATATCTCGACCTTATATAATAGTTGAAGTGGAGGAATTTGGGCACAGGAACACAGATATTTTATAAATTATCTAGTAGACCATTAACATTGAGAAAAGGAACAATGAATATTGATAGGAGCTTATTTTTGTGTAAAAGGAAAGTGGCCTGTGGCAGAGTTTTTCCAAAATTATGAACAGCATTGATGAGATTGCCAAAACAAATTCTTAGATTCCAGTCTATGTATATTGCCTTATTATCACATATTTTTAATAAATGCTTGATACATACCACAGAACTCTAGCTCTGGTGTGGCCATTGTTTTCAGCAACAGACTGATTATGGATTTATAAAAGATTTAGTTTTTAGGTTACTTTACTGGTAGATTACATTTTATTGCCATCCTGTGACGTAACAGGACAATGAAAAGGAAGATATAATCTTAAATCATTTTTGCTCTTCGATGCAAGAATTCACAACATATACCGTTGAACTGCTACTAGTGCATTGTTTTACACTCCCAATTGTCTTAGTTCAAGGACTGCTTACCAGAATAATCAATTTACCTTAGGAATGAGTATTCCCTTCTCTTAGATATGAAGGGAAGATGATCTCCACAGCCTCGTTTTTATGGTTGTACATTGCATTTTTAATGCAATGTCTCATAGTACAGGCAGAACCTAAATAACATATAGGTATATATACCTCCTTTGGCAATGTTCTGTGCACAGAGTATGCACAGTATAAAGCATTTCCTAGGTATTTTGTTTGTTTGTTTGTTTGTTTGCTTTAAATTATGACCTCATCAATTCCAATGTCAAAAAAATGACAAACTTTATGCTTATCTAAAGGATCTCTGAGGTGTGCAGAAGGTAGAATGGCCTCACAAATTGTTTTGTCAGCAAATAATTTTCAATGTTGACTTCAGTTTAGGATGTTGGTTTCGTTTTTATATATATATATATATTTTAAATATTACCAGTAGTAGCATAATGTTCTTCTACTAGAATTGTGCAATTTTCAGGCTTAACATACTTTTTGTAGAGCTATCCTATAAGTAACATAATTTGAAAACTTTGATCAATCTTCAGCAATAATTAGTTAGGGGATGAGTAAACAATACCAAATAACATTCTTTTGACTCTTTTCTCTCGAATATATTGCAATCAACTGTATCTGAAATAAATAAATTATTTTTAACTTCTTTGTCCTCCATACGACTTACTAATATAAACTAAGAACATTTTCTTCTCTATTTTAATTTATCTTCTTGGCCTAATAGGAGACAACGGACAATTTATCAAATATAATTATTTTATTAAATATTGTTTAAGCAATCAAGTATGGAGATTGTAATACAAGTTTTCACAGTACAATTAAAATAATGTTAGTCATTTCTGAAATATCTAAACATTTGAATATTTTACTTAGTGACTAAATTAAGCAGGTAAAGTCAAACATAAGAAAATGTTTTTTTCTAAAAGCAGATGAGGGTTTTGTCAGTTTACAAGTGGAGTGACTTGAACTGGCCATTTTGTGAAATTATCAGTTTTACCATATGAAAATAATGTGTGGAAAATAAAAGTTTAAGGTAACTGGTTGATATATTATGACTAAATTTAACACATAACAAATATTAAGTTATTGGGATCATATCAAAATAAATATAACAGTGGAAACATTTTTTAAAATTATTATAAGTGTCTAAAAACATTGTCATAATAGCATAAGCAAAATCAAAAATTAATCTTTGTAGTATTAACATAAGCAAAAATGGAAACAAACCCCACTGATTTAGTATGACACACAACAAGATCTTTTAACCTGAAATAGTTCTTCTCTAGGAGTATCAGTTTTCTGTCTGTTAAAACCTATGTATTTGGCTTTTCTTATTAGTCAGCTTAATATATAGTTCTCATACAGAACACATTAGGTTTTCTTGTATGTCAAGACAGCTTTAATAGTGCAGAAATAATCATCCTGGAGTGGTGGACAAAAAGGAGACTTAACCAAGAGAGTATGTATGCATTCAGTTGTGTGCTCCTTCATGAAATTTAATCTGACAAAAAAATTCTTCAAAAACTAAGTTGTTTTTTTTTTCTTCCCCACAGAGAAAATATTTTAGTAGGGATAAACAAGGGAAATTTTTTTCTAAGAAGTTTGCTGTAACCCATTCTTTGTGTTAATACAGCACATCTTTATTGCAAGGCTAGAGAAGAAAAGTAATTGTATACAAAATTTGGGCCAGAATGTGACTTTTGCACATCTTCACCGGGAATAGAAATAGAGCTACATAATGAACTCATGATATTTGTTGACTTTTTCTGCATAACATAAGAAGTTAAAAGATAAAACCATACAATAAGAAATGTAAAGGGGGATTGAACTAGGTGATCTTGAGAGGTCTTTTCCAATTTTAATCACGTTAAATCCTTTTCTAGGATTTAGGTGGATGTTTCAAAAAGTAGCATAACTGCCTCTAAATATATAATATATATTTTCTCTTGCTCATAGATTCTAATTCTAGCAATTGGAGAAGTCTGGCAAGTAACAGTTCTAATAAAGTATGAGCAAAACTAATTCAGAACACAACCAAAGTGCCAAAACAAAGTGTTTATTGATACATAAAAGGGATAAATAGCAGAATAGCTCATCTAATCGGTAGAGAAGATTCTGGTTCAATGTTCCAGGGCATTTCATCACACAGTTAGATCTGGAGATGGGTATAAATTCACTCTGGAGAAACACAGGTGAAAAATATTGAATTTGTACGGGAGAATTCAAAGTAGAGTAACAGAATTTCTGAGTAGAAATCCACACTCGTTTGTATCTTCTTTTCATTTAAAAAGTTTCCATTTTACCAAAAATCTCAGCAATTAATTTCTTTCCTCTATATGCATTAAATATTGACAGACCTGCAGGTAATGGTTACAGTAGGTTTATCTTTTCCACTTACTCAGTTTTGGTGTCCTTAGGTTAAAAAAAAAAAAAAAAAGTAAAGGAAAAGTCAATATATATATACTTAATATATATATTAAACAAGATGCTGTGATGTTTTCGTTCACATTGATGACTAGATAAGATCCACCATGCCACTCTCTCACTCCCTCTCCTCAAGGGAAGAGGGGCAGAAAATATGAGGAAATATGGCTCAAGGGTTGTAATAAAGACAAGCAGATTCCTTTACCAATTACTGTCATGGGCAAAATAGATTCGGAGTAGGGAGATTAATATAATTTCTTGTGTATTGCAAACAGACTAGAGCAGTGAGAAATGAAAAGCAAAGAAAAACCATCTTCTCCCATCCACCTTCTTCTACCTCATGCCCCGAGGCACTGCAGGGGAACAGGCAACGAGAGATACGGTCAGTCCATAGCACTTTGTCATTTGCTGCTCCTTCATCTTCACTCTCTTCCCCTGGTCCAACGTGGAGTCCCTTCTACAGGATGCTGTCCTTCCTACATGGACTTCCCACAGGCAGCATCTCTTCAAGAGCAGCTCCAAAATGGGTCCGTACCATGGGGTCCATCTGTCAGGAGCAACTGCTCCAGCACAGGTGCCCCACGGGTGGCAGCTCCCCCAAGACCCCTTTGTCCTGTGTGGGCTCCTCTCCACAGCATGCAGCTCCAGTCCAGAATCTGCTCCTGCAGCTCTCCATGGGCTGCAGCCTCCTGGCCACATCCACCTGCTCCACCATGGGCTACTCCATGGTCTGCAGTGCAGATCATAGAATAATAAAATCATAGAATAATAGAATGGTTTGGGTTAGAAGGGATCTTAAAGATCATCTAACTCCAACCCCCCTGCCATAGGCAGGGATGCCACCCTCTAGTCCAGCCTGGCCTTGAATACCTCCAGGGATTGGGGGCATCCACAACATGTCTGGACAACCTGTGCCAGTGCTTCACTGCCCTTACAGTGAAGAATTTCCTCCAAATGTCTAGTCTAAATCTATCCTCTTTTAGTTTAAGACCATTCTTTCTTGTCCTACCATTATCTACCCGAGTAAAGAGTTCTTCTCCATCTTTTTATAAGACCCCTTCAAGCATTGAAAGTTTGCATTGAGGTCACCCTGGAGCATTCTCTTTTCCAGGCTGAGCATCCCCAGATGTCACAGCCTTTCTTCACAGGAGAGGTGTTTCAGCCCTCTGGTCATCTTTCTATCTGCTCTACCTTGGTACCCCATGGGGCACAGGGGTACAGCCTGCTTCACCATGGGCCTCTCCACAGACTGATCTCTGACTCTACTCCTCTCCTTTCACTAACGTGTACTTACAAATATGTGTATTGAATTTATGAAATTAAAGTGATAGCTGTATAATTAAAGTACATTTATTTAGTTGCTAAAATTACTATTTTATGATTATATGAATTAGTGTCAATAATTAAATTGTGTAATTTAAACATTTGCTAAGAAATTAGCAGACAATTATGTCTTATAAAAATATATGTGACTAAGACGATATTATGCTAAAATGACATTAAAAATCAAACCTAACAATAAATAGGAAAGAAAAAAAGGAGAGAATTTAAAAGATGCTTTATTTTATGTATTCCATACTGCTGCTCCTCAGCATAATATCTAGGCCATTCACAGTCAACTCAAAATTACTAAAAGAACACTGTAAACGAGGAAATCTGAAAATTGACCATATTCATTTATATTTGCCACTTTAACTCAGAACAGTATTTTGCAAAATTTTAATCTTTAAAAATCTGACTTCAGAATAGAGCTAAAACCTTTAAAATTCTAACAATAAGTATATAGATACTTTATGAAACTCTTAAAACATCTACATTTATATACAGTTTGACACTAAAAAAAAAAAAAGTTTATACATCTAATCTCAAAAATAAATTTTGACTTTAAGCTACAAACTTATGTAAAGAGCTGTAGAGAAGCACCTGTGTCCCTCAGGAAAGCAGTCCGTAAGTAAGGATCTCTTTACTCCTACTCTGGAGCCCAGATCAGTTTACGATATTATTCAGTGTTCTTAATTCAGGGTTCTTCTGTTTACTGAAAAATGCTTTGTTTCAACTACATCTACTACTCCACTATGTGCATATCTGTAGTGAATTAGACTGGCATTTTACATGAGAAGAGAGTCAGTCTGCAATCTTCAAGGAATTAAACACTTTAGAGATTTTGGGGTTCTTTTAGGTATCTTTTTTTTTTTTTAGGTATTTTGGGGTTATTCTAGAAGAAAAAGTTCCCTCCTCTTTGTTATGTACTCCTCTTGCTATTCACTGAAAAAATATGTCGTATTCCACCCACAGAGACTACACATTTATCTTCTTTTGACAGCAATTGCCTACCTGAAGATACTTGTTATGTTCAACAGATTACAAGCTGCCTCACGAATTACTTTACTCTGTGATCTGTTCAGTCAGGAGAGTATTCAAAGGACTAATTTTTATAGGTTCCTGAAGTCAAAGTCCAACTAACACTCATTAAGTCTAGAAAACTCTTTACTCTTCTCCAGTATTTATGTAGAACGTAGGGTTAAATGAGAATTCAGTGACATTTTCCTGAGTTGTCAATAGTTTACTTCTTAGGAAACAGGATGACCAGAGATAACATTGGTCCATTACTTGATAAGGATGGTCACCTCACAAATAGGGATGTAGACAAAGCAGAGACATTTAATGCCTTCTTTTCTCTGTCTTCAACACCAATGACAGGCTCTGAAGAACCATAACTGTGGGAACGATAAATTCCCAGCCAACTCTGAACTTGTGTGAGATTTGGTGCTCCAGCTGGATGTACAGTTCTGTGAGACCCAATGGAATTCATCCCAGGGTTCTCAGAGAGCAGCTTTATGGGGCAGCTTCAGGACTCAGACAGGGGCCACCCCTGCAGCTCCCTCCCTGCCCATGCTACCAACACCTTGCCACATAAGCCTAATAAACTTTATTAAGTCATTGACCTGAAATAAGAATATACCTGGTGCCAATCCCAAAGGATATTCATCTGTTTAATTGAACAACAAAATCAGGAGACTAAAACACTCCCAGATATTTGTTAAGCCTTAATAAGGCTATTCATTTATGATGTAGGAAACCCACTTTTAAGACCATACTGCAAATCAGATAAGAAGAGTAGTGAAGAAGTGTGCTAGAAGACTAGCACACAGCCCTTCTGATTCTGGCACGCCATCCCATAGCTTATTACCTGCAGGCTTGGTTTTATCCCTTTCCCCCTTCAACTCCAGCTTAAAGCCCTATCGAGTTATCTCAGAAAAGGAACATAAATATATTAGAAAATATTTCATTTTTCTTTTCCTCATTATTTAGCCTCCTCTCCTCTCCTCTCCTCTCCTCTCCTCTCCTCTCCTCTCCTCTCCTCTCCTCTCCTCTCCTCTCCTCTCCTCTCCTCTCCTCTCCTCTCCTCTCCTCTCCTCTCCTCTCCTCTCCTCTCCTCTCCTCTCCTCTCCTCTCCTCTCCTCTCCTCTCCTCTCCTCTCCTCTCCTCTCCTCTCCTCTCCTCTCCTCTCCTCTCCTCTCCTCTCCTCTCCTCTCCTCTCCTCTCCTCTCCTCTCCTCTCCTCTCCTCTCCTCTCCTCTCCTCTCCTCTCCTCTCCTCTCTCTTTAAAATGTTTTATTTACACTGAGAAGAAAAATATTTGAAGAAGAATTCTTTTTACACACCATCCTTTTAAATTTATGGGTGTCACTCAAAAAGTGTCAGAAGTTCAAGACTTTTAATGTTCTAATAAAAGTGCACAATCTGAAGTGAGACATCTGCAGCGATACTGCATCATCAGTAAAGTGAATCCAACAGATATCCTATACATTGCAGAGAACAATTTCAAATCTCATCTCCCTACAGCACTCAAAGTGAAACGAAGCTGAATAGAACAAATCCTGATTTTTCACATTTACTGTTATTAAAGAAAGGACCAAAGTAGTGCCAAGGGGAATAAGAGAATAAAGCTACTGTTAGTCAGTTGTGAAGAAAGTAAATTAATAAAAATAACCTCATTTCTTTTGTATGTGCCTTCAGTTGATGCCCTGGAGAACAATTTGCTTTATAGGCAGTAAGGGTAGGGGAACGAATAGAATAGCCTATTGCTATAACTTGGCTCAGTACTATTGACAAGCTGTGTATACCATCATCAGCTTTTATATATCTTCAACCAAGTCTCTTGGACATTTGTCTTCTCCATAACTTTTCTATAATGTTTGATGGAAACTTTTGCAATGCTATTGCATTGTAAAGCAAAATTTGAGTCCTGGAAGGCAGACAATGTTCTTGATGTAATGGGAGCCGCGTAAGACAGACCTTTCGTGAAACTAATCTTCACAATGCAATTATCTTTCAGATTCACATAAAATATTAAGTTAATCTTAAGTTTTGTAATAAAACAAAACGTGCTAACAGGAAAAAGTTTTAGTTTTAGTGTTTTGGTTTTTTTTTTGTTTTGTTTTGTTTTAAATTATCTCACTGTAGTCTTCTGACACAAATCTGATTCTTCATTTCAGTATCCATCTGATTCATGCCTGGGCTAATATTATGGATTTGTCCAAATTGTTGTTTTTAGACTAAAATGATCTTTTGTTATGTGGATGACTAAATAGTAAAGAAGCATGCATAGAACTGATCTAGACCTAAAACTTATCCTCAAAATTGCAAAAGTAAATTTTTTCCCATCTAGCATGTGCAACACACCCTTCCCAGTAAGCCTAGATTATTTTGGCTTCTGTTACAGAGAAAGAAGAGGTCAGGAATTTTCAGGTTCTATAAAAATCTTTTTTGATAGGAGAATCAGCACTTCAGATCACATAGGAGAGGTTTGGAGACTGAAATCAAGTATCTCATTTTTTTGAGTAACCTGGTCTCCTAGACAAGCTTGGGCAGGTGCATTCTTTGATGGATTAAAAACCATCTGGATGGCTGGGCCCAGAGAGTAGTAGTGAACAGAGTGAAATCCAGTTGGTGACCTGTCACCAGTGGTGTTCCCCAGGGTTTAGTGTTGGGGCCCATCCTCTTTAATATCTTTATTGATTATTTGGATGAGGGAATTGAGTGTACCCTCAGTAAGTTCACAGATGACACGAAGTTGGGGGAAAGTGCAGATCTTCCAGAGGATAGGAAGGATAGGAAGACCCTGCAGAGGGACCTGGACAGGCTGGATTAATGGGCAGAGGCCAATAGGTTGAGGTTCAACACGGCTAAGTGCTGAGTCCTTCATTGTGGTCACAACAACCCCATGCAGTGCTACAGGCTTGGGGCAGAGTGGCTGGTAAACTGTGCAGAGGAAAAGGATTTGAGGTTCAGCCTCTTCTTGCAAATAATTAGTGATAAGAAAAGAAGGAGTGGCCTCAAGTTGTACCGGGGAGGTTCAGGTTTGGAAATCAGAAGAAATTTCTTCTCGGAAAGAGCGCTTAAGCACTGGAATGGGTTGCCCAGGGAGATGGTGGAGTCACCATCCCTGGGGATGTTTAAGGAAAAGTTGGATGTGGTACTTCTGGACTTGGTTTAGTGGGTAATATTGGGGGTTCAGGGAATGGTTGGACTAGATGATCTTGGAGGTCTTTTCCAACCATAATAATTTTATGACTGTATGATTCTAATTAAATGATCTTTCAGGTTCCTTACAACCCAAACCATTCTATGATTCTATGATTCTTAACTATATCACTTGACATTTCAACTTGATATATATTTGAACTATAAACTACTAGTTTCAGTAACTTGTTAGTTTTGCATCGTGTAAAAGCTCAGTATTTCTTCAGAAAAAAAAAATATATATATATATGTTTAATTTAAAATTTAAAAAAATAGAAATTGGGGAAAAAACTGCTTTTGAAGCAAATCTGTCTTAATCCCAAACCTGTCCCCACGTTACCTTGCTTTGCCTTGCAGAGCAATTTCAGCGTGCATAATTTTATTCTTTCCAGGGAAAATTAAACCAAAAGATATGCACTCGTGTACATAATGCTATACTATTTCTCATATAATTTCCAAGCCATCTATTTGGATTTCAGACCAGACAGTCTATAATAAAGTCTCTGAAACCTAAATGTATAGAATCATACAGTCATAAAATATCCTGAGTTGGAAGGGACCCACAAGGATCAATGAGTCCAACTCCTGGATCCACACAGGATAGAGGTTGGGCACTCACACCAGTTAATTTAGATCTCTGTATTTTGCCAAACCACCTAGTAATGTAAATATAGCCTTATCTGACATGCTTACTTAAGATATTGAGTACTAAGTTTATACCATTGTTTCACATACTTTGAGGAGAGTGAATTTTTTTCTTTGTGAATTCTTTTGTTTTCTTTTTTTTTTCAGTTTAATTGAGAATCTTACAAGAAAATGCATAAGGGAAATGAATGAATGAATGAACAAACGAACGAACAACAAATAAATTATGCAGGAAACTCTGGGAGGTTAAATCTCTTCAAAATATTTCAGAGGTAAAAGTTGCATTAAAAATAATTAAATATATACGGAAAATGTACATTAAGAAAATACAAGTAGCTATTCTGTGAAAAGACAAGGCAATAACGTATAAGGAAACAGCAGGAGTGTAGTTTAATTTCTAAAGAGAAGGTTATTGATTCAAAACTATCAACTATTTTACAATATTTGTAAAGTCGTCAGTTTTTTATCAATTTAAGATATTTGTTATTGACATTCTATAAGGTTATGTTTTCAGAATATTAATTCAAATTTAGTTTTAACTTACTGTTGAGCCATCTCAGAACCAGGACATAACTATATTTTATCAGATTCAAATGCCACTGTATTGGGCTTACTTTGCAAGGTTTTGGTAGCAGGGGCAGGGAGGGAGCTGCAGGGGTGGCCCCTGTCTGAGTCCTGAAGCTGCCCCATGTCAGATAAGAGCCAGTTCCAGCCAGCTCCAAAGGGACCCACCACTGGCCAAAGTTGAGCCAATGAGGGATGCTGGTTGTGCCTCTGTGAGAGCAGATTTCAGAAAGGGAAAAAACTGCTGCACAGCAGAAGCTGAGAGAGAAGAATGAGAAAATGTAGAGAGAAACAACCCTGCAGACACCAAGATTGGTGCAGAAGAAGGGTAGGAGGTGCTCCAGGTGCCACAGTAGAAGTTCCTCTGCAGCTTGTGGACTCCCATGGTGGAGTGAGCTGTCGCCATGCAGCCCATGGGATACCAAGGTAGAGCTGTTATCTGCACTGCAGCCCATGGAGGCACCCACAGTGGAGCAGGTGGATGTGGCCTGAAGGAGTCTGTGGCCCGTGGAGTGCCTCTGCAGGAACAGACTCCAATCTGGAGCCACAACCTGTGGAGAGAAGACCACACAGGAGCAGGTGATCTCATGGAAGCTGCTGCCCAAGGGGGACCCATGTTGGAGCAGTTTGCTCCTGATAGATGGACCCCATGGTGCAGACTCATATTGGAGCAGTTCTTGAAGAGTTTCTACCCATGGGAAACCCATGTCAGATCAGTTCGGGAAGGACTGAATCCTGTGGAAGAGACCCCACGTTGGAGCAGGGAAAGAGTGAAGATGAAGGAGCAACAGATGACAAAGTGCTCTGGACTGTTATCTCCCATTGCCCATTTCCCTGCAGTGCCTTGGGGCATGAGGTAGAAGAGGATGGATGGGGGGAGGGTGATTTTTGTTTGCTTTATTTCTCACTGCTTTAGTCTTTTATTAAGCCTCTTCTCACAGAATCACAGAATTACAGAATCACATAATGGTTGAGGTTGGAAGGGACCTCTGAAGATCATCTAGTCCAACCCCCCTGCCAAGTGGATCACCTAGAGCACATTGCAAGATGGCATCCAGGCAGGTTTTGAATATCTCCAAAGGAGACTTCACAATCTCTTTGGGCAACCTGGGCAACTCTCTACCCTCAGCAAAGTCAACAGGTCCTCCCAACTTAGTGTGAACCACAAGCTTATTTAGTATACCTTCAAGTCCTACATCCAAGTAATTTATGAAATTATTACAGAGGACCAGCACTAAAATGGAGCCCTGTGGAATGCCACTAGTGACTGGCTGCCTGCCTCTTAATCCCATTTACTCTAACATTTTGAGTCCAACTCGTCAGCCAATTGTTCACCCATCACATTATGTCTAGCTGGGTGTTGGACATTTTGTCCAGAAGGATACTGGACAGTAAATCAATATTATATATGATGTGATTTTTTTTACATGTGCATATACATATATATACGCGTCACATGTAAACATATATACATATATGCTTGCACATATATGTACTTTTTATATATGTATGTGCGCATACATGTAAAGAACATATCTTATTTCTGTTAAGTATTTTATGTCTGAAACTTTCTAACTTTCCATGTACAACACTGAAAATATCTTTTAATGTTTTTATGTTCTGCATTGTATACATTACTTTAAACTACAGCAAACATTTTCAGGAGCAATCATCACCTAAGTTAAAATAACTCTTGCATTACCAATACAGGTTGTGTAGTTACAAATTTCTTCAGCTAACTTGAGCTAATCTGTTGTATTAACTGACGATCTCAACACAGTGATCATTCCACAGGAAAATAAAATAGAAATAATAATATATATATATATCTAAATTGTCTTCATTTCTAGAGTGAATAAGGATAGTAACGTAATAGGTAGCTGAGGTCCAAATGACTGTTAGAGTAATTTATATTGAAGATCAAGTATAAGCTATTTATCTGCACTGAAATGGCAAAGCAATATGTAAAGAACTGCTATTATCTTAAAAGAGAACATTTAAGCAAATCTTTACATATATATATATATGTTTGGTTGGTTTGGTTTGGGTTGGGTTTTGGTTTGTTTTATATTCATATATACATTTAGAATGTCTCTGACTTTTAAACAAGGTAATAACTGAGTATTATTGAGAATCCATCTTGGAATACAGTGAAAATGTAAACAAGATGTACACCAGTTGAGAGAATTATATTAATTCCACAATATCTACCTTGACTTTCAGCCAAGCCCTCAGGCCTGAATCACATCCAGACAGACACTCTGGGAAAGGAAAAATTCTTTACCCTTTTCCACCGATGAAGAAGAACCATAATAACCCAAGGCTGAATATTTATGAATATATGGAATAAAAATAAAGTCTGTACAATATACATATATATATATTTCCTATAAATATAGAGTAAATGCTTTTTAACAGAAAACTTACATCTATATACCATGGAAAATATTATAAGTATATGCCAGAACACTTCATGTCCAAAAGGTGTAAAAAGACTTCTGAATGTATCTTTTTTGTCTCTTAAAAGTGTTCTTTCTTCTTTTTACTGTAAACTTGACTATCAAAAAGAAGATGAAATTAAACAGTTTTGTACAGTTTCTTTTTTCTTTCATTAATTTGTACTTTTTTTAATTTGTGCTTTCTGATCTGAACAAATTTATAATCTTCCTTATGAAACACAAATAGAATGATCCAGTAAGAAGGTAGACCAATTCAAGACAATTTCATAATTTATCTGTGAAATATGCCACTATAATCTGAATTTAAAGCAAGCTTCTTTAATTTACAAATAGCTCATTATAATACAGGAATATTTTCTCCCAGGTTTTGATCTTAATCCAACTGGTCAATTTAATTCTACCTTGTATTAGTTTATTAGTTGTGTGTTATTAGCCACGTGGATACACTTCACAAAACAGATCTCAAAATAAAAAAAAAAAAAAAAGGGGGGGGGGGCACTTGAATTAAATGGAAAACTTTATATACATAGCTAGCTGTTATATATTAAGAAGGAAAATAATTGGGAAGCTATTGGGAGATACTTAAAATGCAGACAAATTGAAATTGTGCCGCAACAATGATCATATTACTATCTAAAGTGGCATAAAAAATGTTCCAACTATATTACTTAAAGAAAAGGGTAAAAGCTTTAGCTGTGCAGCACACTGGATTAAAATACAACCTCCTTATGAAATTACTGTGAAATTGAGTTGAAACACATGCAAAACTAAACAGATTGCTTGGAAAGCATTCAGTTACAAATCTCTTCTTTTTTTACAAGCCTCCTGAAATCGCAGCTGATTTCAAGGAAACTATTTTCAATTATTTGCTCCGTTGTTTAAGTAAACCATATGAAAAGCTACAGAGGCATCTATCTATAACAGTTATAGCTGAATGGTGAAACAGGGTATCAACATTTCTCAGAGTTGGGTGCGTGGGGGGGGAGAAAAAGAAGGAGAATCAGCTGAAGAAGGCTTAATGGGGGAAAATAAACCCAGAAAAGATTCACTGAATGTTGAAATAATTCAGTCAGTAGGATGTAGCCCTCACATAAATTAATACCATTCCAATTTTCCTGATGGATTCCTGATGGAGATGGATTATAAGCATCACAAGACCTAGTCACACATTTTCTTTTCCTTGTCTTAAAAATATATGTGTAAATTGGGCTTAATCCTATGAAATTTATTGGGAAACAACAAAGAATGAAGCTACTGACCATTTGATGATCACTTCTAACTTGTAAATGAATATTGGAGCCAGATATATTTTTAGTACATTATGAATATCTTCTATCCAGGACGATTTTCTAAGATAACAAGCAGGTTTTTTGCTTGCTTGTTTGTTTTCTCTCTAGCTATCCATCTATAGCATTTATGTGATAGGGTCACAGGATGGTGCTGTTATATGTAGACTTACACCTTGCTCTTCCTAACACACAATTTTTACCTTCAGAAAAATAAATGTATCTGGAATTCTGGTTAACTGTTTTATGACAGTGAAACATTTGGAAATACCTTTCTGAAAAAAGTGGGACAGTTTGCTACTGACTGTGATCACATCCGTTCCATAATTGTTAAACACCTGACTATTTTCAGATTTTGCATCAAGATTTCATCTTCAACAATAAAACAATTTCCCGTGCTGTAGAAGCAACCACCACTTAGCAGAACAGAGCATAGTTTATCATAAAATAAATAAATAAATAAAACAAATAAATAGGATAATTAACAAGGATATTTAACTGAATAACAGCTCACATTTTATTAGCTATTGGTTACTTGAATTGACATTATTTTTCTCAACATTGCTTTCCATTTGAAATATTATAGATTTCTTGCAGTGAACATATCTGTATTCTTAAAATAAAAATCTGTTCTTAAAATAAAAATCTGTCATTAGACATCATGAATATTATGTTTAAAATGAATAGCACAGACACTTAGAACAGTGTATCTCAGCAAACTGAGACAAACGGGAGGTGGCAACAAAAATTGACATCAGTTACACTGAAAAAAAGATCAGCATATATCTGGAGAATACATTTACTTCACAATAACATCAGCATTTTATGAAAAAGAGTTGAAAATTTTAGCCATATCAGCATCAGTAAAATTCCAAACATCTTGGTGTGGAATGATAGGTCTGCAAATTGCTAATAAAATAAGCAACATGCATGTAAGTTCTGTGACTTATGCAGATCTCAAACGTCAGGAAAAAAAAAACAACTGCAAAGTCATACTACTTCATTCAGCAAAACTCCCTCTTTTCATTTACAAATTAACTGAAAACAGATTATAATTTTCTAGAAAATATACCTTACCCAAATTCATGAACATGTACGTATTTAAGATATGCATAAGATCATTTGACATTGAGATTTTGCACTATTTCCTGAATTCTTCAGCCTTCACAACAAATTCCAACCAGACTTATCATTGATATACTTAAAAATTCTCAAAATTTACTGTTGAAAATCAGTATTTTCTTTATTATTTTTCCCTGTAATGACAGAAAATTAACCTGCAATATAAAGTAAATGTATATATAAGAACATTTACATATTCCTCACATATTATTCCAGAAAGCATGAAGGTTGATTGCCACTTCTTTAATTTCAAATTACAGTAATATTTTTATTAATTTAATATAATTGGTGAGAATTTGGCAAAAAGAAAGATCTTTTCTTTCATCTTTGAGTCCTATCTAAACCAGAAATTTGGCTTGGTGGCTCTGTAACAATTTCTTCTAAATTTATTAGCATTTTCTAGTAACAAACTTCTGAAAAATGTTTCCTGATCTGTTTATAAGAGTCATTTACTGTAAATCTAGCTTGACCCTGGAGGTATTCCATGCCCTACCAGGTACTAAACCTAAGTATATCAGAATTTGAACACAAAAGAGCTTCTGGGGATAAGTGTGGCTTATCATGCATTTGGGGGCAATTTAATACAGAAGCATTTTTGACTGACTTCCTCAGTGGAAAATATGTATCTTCAAGAAGGCAATCACTAAGAATAAGCATAGCAACCCAATTTTTCAAAATTTTCTGTTATTACAAGTAACTTCCTCTGTGTCTCATAGTCTGTAAATTTAAAACTGCCTGAAATGTATGTTTAAAGCAGAATAATGGATAAAAAATATATGTTTAAGGAGAATAACTATTCATTACAATCTAGTGGGGAGTGCGGGGTGGGAAGGGACATATTTAAAAAAAAAATAGCCTTATAAAATAGTTTTAAAGATAACAATCCAATCTTGGAATATCTGGATTTTTGGGGGGAATAAAATACTTAGATAAAAGCGTGAAATTACTAAAATAATTGGAAGGCTTACCATAAACTTCAATGAAGTGAGAATTTCAGCCAATTTGATTTCATTTTTACTGTGAGAAACACAAGGCTATAATTAAAAATAATAATAATAAAAAAAAAATGTGCCAATTAACTGAAGTAACAAGTACTATTATTATTTACAAGGATTTGGAAAAGATTATTTCTTCTCTAGTAGATTATTGAATACTAGACTACTAAAATAGTAGATTATTCTGTTTACCAGTGTTTTCAAAATTAACTAAAGAGTTTCCTCCAGCAGTCAGAAAGGTTTTTCTTTTCTCTCTGAAACATATGAACAGTTGGAGAAATTTAAGTCAAATTATCCTTATACTGTATGCTATGGTAAATGGAACTTTTACTTGAAAAAATACTTTGTCTGAAGAATCTATACTTCCTTCAGCATTCCTGTATGGATTTGTTTTACAATAAACTTTAACAATACAGTTCAAGCTTAAAAATAAAAAATGGATAAATTGCTTAAATTAACATATTCTTTATTATATATGTGATTAGTTTTCAATCTGTTTTTTTAATATTATTTGATTTTTCATTTACTTTCAAATTCTTTAATAATTTTTGTCATTTCTTTACGTACTGAAAAATAACTCAATGCTATTTTTGCTATTTTCTGTAACTTCTACATTTTTTTTCTGTGATTAGACTGGACAGAGCCTGTGAGTACTAAAAAAAAAAAAAAAAAAAAAAAGAGAGAGAGAGAGATAAATCACAACATTTAGGGAGAAAAAAAAAAAAACAACACTGCTCTGTTTAAAGTTTTTTGAAAACTGAAGGAAAAAATCTTCCTGCCTCTGCCTACAAAATAATGGTGACTTTTGTAAATGTGTTTTACACTAACACAAGAAATTCTGTTTTTATTAAAGAAATTAAAGTGAAAATATAAATTAGTTGTCCTAGTTAATTTAGCTCCTAGACTGCAAATTACCATACAGTAAATCCAGTTTTTTTTTGATTTATACATCAGTGTTATCCAATTTTGAAGTAAAAATAAAGTAGTATTAAGTAAAAAGTAGTATTGTTTAATGTTTAGATTTCTCTCTGTGTATTACTGTATATTCTCCTTTTGGAAGGAGTGCAAATAACCAAAATAAATAAATACATAAATAAAATCAGGCATAATTGAGGAAAACTGGAGAAGTCTGCTTTGTTTCTGACTTTCATCATTGAAGAACACTCATGGCTGATTGCATGGACCTTGTTAACTAAGGACTGTTAAGGACCACAACCATCAATTTTAATTATATAGGCTTTTCTCCTTGATATTGTATACTTATCACTAATTTAGGACATACATATTAAAACGAACAGGTTTGTATATATAATGATGATGATTAGTAATACTTGAGAAATAAACATTAGCACAAACTGTGATTGAATTTAGTAAAATTTTTTTTCAACCATTTAAAACTATCTCTATTTGTAAAATTTCTAATTATTGCCATTTCAGTGATCTCTTATTACCCAATTTGCCCACATAAATATGTGTATATACCTGTATATTCAGTTGTAATGAGGTTGAATATAACCATGGACTAGCCAAATATTGAACAGTCAATATTCTCATATTTTACTCTATTGTATTACAAGCAATTAAGGTTTGAATGTAGAATAAAAAATAATATAACCTCATATGAAACTCTAAGCTCATCTCCAGTTGTTTCTAGACAGATTAATTTTAAGAGGAATAGCATTAAAAAAAAAAAAAAAAAGGCTGCTTGCTATGTTAAAGAGCCTGGTGCATGAGAGAATGTCAATTACTCTGACTACTTCAACAAGGTAAGATGAAGGCTGATGGGAGTAACTTTTAGCAGAAATATAGAAAAGGATTGCTGTTATCAGGGCTCAGGAGCTCTAAGGCAGCATTCCAGAAGGATAATTAAACCTTTACTAGTTTAGTCATGATGTAAAAGGATTAACTTATATGACTGACTGTACTAGCATACTAAACTCAGTGCCCTGGTATGTGTTCCTCTATTTCTATGAATGACATGAAAGGATAAA
Organism: Anser cygnoides; assembly: GCF_040182565.1. Lineage (NCBI taxonomy): Eukaryota > Metazoa > Chordata > Aves > Anseriformes > Anatidae > Anser > Anser cygnoides. The sequence goes on from NC_089873.1 coordinate 173,933,397, forward strand.
GCACTTGATATCTTTCAGAACATGATCTCTAAGTACTGAATCAGAATGAAAGCTAATGGGATTTTGACCTGTACCTTTATCATATTTCAATTTGATATTATCATCTAAGCTGTTTGATATTTTTTGATAATTTTGATGTCATTTTTCATACTATTTTTAGAAAGGGGAAAAAATGTATACCCGATCAAGGGGGGTCTTATCAATGTCTATAAATATCTCAAGAGCTGGCACAAAGAGGATGCTTTCAGTAATATCCAGTGACAGGACAAGAGATAACATAAACAAGGTGAAACACAAGAGGACTGGCAAAGAGAGGTTGTGGAGTCTTCCTTCTTAGAGATCTTCAAAAGCCATCTGGACATGGTCCTGGGAAAGCTGCTCTAGGTGTCCTTGCTTGAGCAGGATGATTGGACCAGATGAATACAGAACTGGATTCAGTAAAATATTTGGCTTGAGGTAAGTTATTTATTCTATAAAAAATAATATATATATATTATATATGTATTATATATAAATATATAAAAATATATGTAATGTATATAATATATATGATATATAATATATTATATAATATTATATAATATAAAATATATAATATGTAAATATATAAATATATAAATATATAATAATATATAATAATATATCATAATAAAGTTATATATAAATATATGTATATATTACTTTTTAATGTAATCTTTCAGCGCTTTTTGTTTGTTCATTGTGGGTCAGGCCTGCACACTTCAAAAGCACCATAACAGTATGTTAAGTGGTCTGATCATAGATTCTTCTTTTCTTCATAATAAGTAAAATTGCTTCCTACCTATATCCAAATATACCCTTTGTCTTCCTAGACTCAGAGGATTTTTCAGATCTGGGACACATTGTGGGAACGGGTTTTAATACTTCCATTGAGCAATGCATCTGTACTGAGAAAGTTGTCATTACTTCTAAAAATAAATACAATACTGAAAACAAATTTAAAGGAAAAAAATCTATTTGGGCAAATGTATGGTTTTCATTTAAAAAATCTAGCTATGTAGTTGTTTCTGTATAGATTCACCCTACCTAACTAACGTATCTGGTTTAGAAGATTCATCAGTCTGTACCTTTGAGTCAGTGGAGAGCCTCCGGGCTCACACTGGGCTCACAGGGAACACTGAATTCCACATAAGATCTATATTATCATTAAGAGAAAATCTATATGTATTCTTTGATTATAGAGGAATCCTAGAACCCTATCCTTATTTTACTTGCCTTATTGGATACCTGATATTAGGTGATGTGACTTCTCTAATACCTTTCTTCCAAGGGCAGGGTAACAATCAAGAGTAGATGTCTTAATACAGTTAGGTTGTGTAAGCTATTGTACTGCATACAGTCATGGAAATAATCATATCTAACTTGATTAATTGTTGTGTCAGACTAGATGAAACAAAGAGTTCTGGTCTGAAAAAAAGTAGTGGTACATGAAAGAAAAGGAAGAATGTTAGCAGGAAATCAGTGACATCAGACAGGAGCCACAATCATGAAAGATTTGTCTTCTCTTAGGAGCTACAAAAATATAAAACCCAAGGTTTCATAACTCCAAAGAGATTTGTCCTTTGGGCAAACCAGGAAAAAGCAGGTGATGAAGGACAAGGAAACCATGAGATAACACTGTTTAACAAATGAAGATATCTGATATAAAAATATGCAAATACCTTGAATTATACATTTAAAGGAACAGCTTAATAAAATATTATAAAATATTTATATTAAGTGAAGTTTGCTTTTTTTTTTTTTTTTTTTTAATATTACTTGGAATTTCCTGGAAAATTGGAGACAATCATTCTATTCACTGATAGCAATTATCATCCTACACAGCAAGTGCTATGGGCTCTCTCTGACTTAATGGAATGGAGCCAAATGCAAGCCAATTTTTATTTTCAGCAGGTCACGTCTTGTGCCATGCTAAGCACTGCTTTTTCAATTTAAATTTCAAAAGCTGAAAGTTAAAAGAAACTAGAAAGGGCACTGGTGTAGTGTCAGCATGTAATCTGGAAAAAAAATAATGGAAGGAAAAGAAACAAAAGAATGTTTCTTTCTGAACTTACACGAACAATTTGAGGAAGTTCTGTGGAGGCATAAGAAAGAGTGAAAAAATATATACAGTACAAAAAATTGAAAAAAAAAAAAAAGAATATAAAGAGAAAAGAACATTAAGTTACAGATTTTAAAAACCTTAAAATAAAATTGAAGTTATATTTCCATACTATCTTTAATGATACATTGAAAGTACATGCTATATTGGAGTTTTTGATATGATAATCATAAGTGCCGAGAAGTTACTGGTATACCAATTGGATTCTTTTTTGTTTTAATAAAAGTGCCATCAAGAATAAATGATCTTTTATTTATATACAGCAGATGTATTTTTGTTATGCAAGAGCATAGGTATCTTGTTGCATTGTTAACAACTAGACAGAATTTTTACTCATATATAAACACTGTCTTCATAATCATTCTAAGTTGAGAGAGAGATGAGTTTTTGCATATAGTGTTTTAAAATATGTAGACAAATAATTATTTTTAATTCCATTATCTGAATTGATATTAGTATTATTTCTATAATTTACACAGAAGATACCTAATTTTCTCACTGAATTTGAATAGTGTCCCTATTGTCTAGTTGACACATTGTAGAGAAATAAAGAGATTTAAAATTTGAGATCTCAGAAATAAAGAGGAACACAAACATATCTTACATATCTTTTGAGAACTCAGAAATCTAGCTTTCAACTCATTATATAAAATTTGTTTCTTGTCTTAATGATTCATCACATAAAATATGCTTCCTCACCTGTGGGAAATAAACTTAGCTTTATTTATTTATTTATTTATTCTTATAGGTGAGAGGAAATTTAAATATATTTTATTATAAACATAAAACGTAAAATAGATTACATTGAAAATATTTATTTCCGTAATATGAAAAAATGTGTTTTCTTTTGTATACAAAACATTAATGCCATTTTTTATTTAATTTCCTGTGCTTCCATATATTCAAAATTTTACTTAAAAATCATGACAAAAAGGAAAAAAAACTTTCACCATGCATCACCGAAATATGCTGAATACATATATTTGTTGTATTAATTGCTTAGGCTTGTGTTTCAACACTATAATTCAACCATTAAAAGAGAATCTAATCAAGCAAGACAAAATATTATTAACAACAACTGTTACTATTTTTATAACTAAACAAACTTTTACCAGTGTAAAAAAATAAAATAAAATAATAATAATTTTAAAAAATGGTGAATTCCTTCTTGTGTAGTGCATGGGCTCTCAAGGATCTTGTTTATCAGAAATTAAAAGCCATTGTTTGAAGAAGCTTTCCTTGCCAGATAACCCCTGGGACAAGACTGCAAAGAGTTTCTCTCAGTCTGAATGGAAATAGCATGGCTAAATAATGAATCACAGCAGTCAAGACTCATCAGTTAGAACAAGTAATTCTAGATAAACTGCATCCTATTTTCACGAATATGTGCTCCAGAGAAGGATGCATTCAACACAGAACTAATTCAGAGTTTAAATAAATAAGTAATAATAAAAAATGCTATGTATGCATTTCCATCTGCATTCAAGATAGTAACCAGGGCAGGAGTAAATAAACTAGAACTTAAGCCATCTAAGAGATCAGTATGTAAGAAAGAGGATAAAGTGAACATAAAAAGAGATCTGTCTTTCAAGAGGATGAATAACAAAATATTTTAACAAGTATAAGAAGGATAGGACACATATTTGTAATGAGTTTTGTGGTCATCAGATAACAAAGAACTTTTGGGCACTTCTGCATTCCTGGGTGTGGTAGGCAACAGGTAGTTCACAGGCAAACAATTTTACTGTGGAGATACCCTACCCATGGAAGTCCTAGAATACATGGATATGGTATCACATAGGATAACTATGTATCTTTGCAAAGATACACATGGGTCTGAATGGAAATGTACCAAGAAAAAATGAACTTGCCAGGTGCTTTACCACAGAGCTAGGATCTCTTCATCTTCAGAAGTCATTTTGAATGACTCACACATCCAAACTTAAAGAGGTCATTTTCCTCCACATCCCATATGTTAACTTTTGGTGCTAAGAGGTAGCCTGAATAGATTATATAACTATTAAACCAATCAACCAACCAATCAAGCAACCAACCAACCAAACAAACAAAAACCATGGGTAGTATGATGGAGATTGCACACTAACATTTGGATTAATTCTGACTTCTTGCCTTATGCTGTTTGCATTTGTGATGCACTGAATTCACTTTGCCAGATATGGTGAATAATTAAAGATTTTTTCAACCTGTGATGTCACTGTTTATAATAGCTTTCAGTAAGGTTATGCCACGGTTCTGAAGCAATTCAGTGAGCAGTTTACCAAAAAAAAATTTCTTTGGGAAAAGTTAGTGAATACTATCCTGGACCTGCACAATTGATATTTGCAGTTTTTCATGCTCTTACCTCATCATCTCTGCCATTTTTTTTTTCTAAATACTGTATTCACTTGTATGATTATCAGCTTAAATGTACTTACCTTACAGGATATCTGCATGGTTTGATTTGGATAACTTACATATAGTTTTGAAGAGCAGGTCATACTGCGAAACAAAGAAAAGATTTTCTTTAGTTGATATGTCTTCCAGATTTCCAGTATAAAAGAGATTAAGATGTTCTATAAAATAATCTGATTGAACAACTATGTATGTTGAAGGATAGAATAACCTCGTTTGTATTTAAAGTATAAGCAGTTCTCCAAGTTTAGTACATATTGCACATTCTTTACTTCTCTTATAATGACTCTTCTGATCATAAAAAAAATATTTTAACAAATATTAACTATGTATATTGATATCTTGTCACCCTCATTAAATATTTCTGAATTAATCTAAGTATCTAGTCTGCATTGCTTTGCCTCTGTTGTTATTGTTTCAGCCTTACATGAATGCACTAACCTGACTTCATTCAGTCTTGCTTTTCAGTAACAGATACTGGTTAAATATACTCTGACGAGAGCAAGAAGTCCTTGGGAGCCTGGAGTTGGAAGTCTCCTCAGTATTGTTGTCATCTGTAAGCTGCAGGAGTTTCATTCGGCTGACACCTGCAGTGCTACTGAAAAGGAAGTTATAAAGGAAAGACTAATAAAACTAGATGTTCATGTGGAAACCATTGTGGGGGAGAAAGAAGAAATACTTTTACAAACTCATTATAATGTAGTGAGGGAACTGTAAAGATCAAAGGACAATTCTCCAGTAATGGGAGGCCCAGGTGAATAGAGGTAGAAGCCCTATAGGCCTTTCATAAAGCTGATATTTTCATAGGAGAAAGGAACATCTTTTAGAGAGTTTTTACACCCAAATATCTGCTGTAGACTCTGTGAGAACCATTACAGAGAGAGAAAGAAAAGGAAGTTAAAGTCTGACAATAACCTTTTGGCAGAATACACTGAGTATTCTAGCTGCTCTGTACTCCTTGAGTAAAATTCTGGCTTTATTGTCATAGTGACAGAAGAGATCACTGACTGCAGTAAAGCTGAGGTTTTTTTTCCCTGAACTGAAGCATTCAAAAACCTGTGAAAACTCCAAACATCTCTTCTAAGATAAGTATTACACTTTCACTTTGAACTCTATTATTTATTTCTCCATGTAATTTTTTCCCCTAGCATTACTGAAAACCTTGGCTGTTTATGGTGCCACCTTAATCACACTACAATATATATTCAAGTCTCATAGTTCCCAGAGAGACATTCCAGGAGCAGTTTCTCCATTTTTTATTTATTTATTTTTTTTTACAGGGAAAAATTTTATGAGGAGTAGAAGAAAAGCTCTTACCCAAATCAGAACAGGAGTCTTCACTACTCTCTGTTCTTCTCCACACCACATATTTCTTTCTCCTACTTATCCTGCCTTTACTTAAAATACTGTAACAAATAAGAAACTTGTATTAAAATTCCAAGGCACTCATTTAAATATATATATATATATATATATATAGTAATATTAAGGGTTAAGTATACAATTTGTCTACAAGTGATTACCTATTTTTTCTTCCAACTATTTTTTCCTCCATCACTACTTATTCTAATTACAATTATAATGTTATCAGTTATCACCTACTGAATCAGAATGTTAATTTTTATTTTTATTTTTTTTGACATGTAATTCTCTAAAACATTGTCAGAACAGATGCTCAGCACCTCTGGAGAACAATCAATTAATTCTCTCTTGAAGGGAGAAGGAAGTCAGCATCTTGTGAACTTCCTATGAACTTTATTTCTGATAAAGATAAGCCACACACAAAAGACACCCAGTATGAAGATGGATTGATCCACAGTTTATATGCTTTGAATTTCTTGCCGCATGATTTTGATGCTGCTACTTGTACTTATCTGACAGAAACTCCAGTGAGAATCTTCTATTGGCTCTGATATTAGGTTTGGATAGAAAACTCTTTGTTCTTATTAAGCCCAAAAAGGACAGACCTGAAAGTTGCAGTGTTGGATTAAAACAAAGAGCAGGACATGTATTCTTGGCTTCCACCTGTAAGACACACAGTTTTGAAATATTTATGGAATTCATTGTTCTGTTAAGTATAAGGCATTCCTGTTAACATTTAGACATTACTTAGGGCATATTTCATAAGTGCAACTGTTAAATATTTATGACTAACGTTCATTACTTAAAAAGCACTTCACATATATACATATTTTAATTATTAATAAAAAGAGTTTGGGCATACCTTGTTTTTATTGCTCTGTACTTCTGGAAATTAACTTTTCATATATACCTGTATGAATACCCTGAGTTTCTTAATGTTTTGTTTGTTTGTTTGTTTTATCATATGAATGATGAAATGCCTCTGCTCTTTTAACTTCTCATGTACAAGACTGTTCTCTTGGTTTGTGGTGAGACTCTGCTGAACTAATTGCAAAAGAGTATGGAGGTATTTGGCAAAGTTCAGATGCTTTTATGAGTTTTATGGACAGTAATTCGACTTTTTCAAATAGGCAGTGTGCACTGGATTTATGAGGTAGAACCGATTACAGCAAAAGAAAACCCATCCTCAAAGTGATTAACATCAGTATAGAGAAAGATTTTCTGTTAAAGGATATCCTCACTTGCTGTGGTAGCCAAAAACAAGTATTACTCATGGGTTGTTTATTGAGTATCAGACTGCAGAAATTGAGTTTGCACTCCTGATGAATTTCTCATACTCAGAAGAATGATTGATAGTGTCTCTAATACTTAGGTTTATAATCACATTTTGTGCATTTCATATATATATGTATATAAGAATACTTCAGTTACAAATGATAAACAAAGGAACACATTATTAGAATCGTAATTAAAGACTGTTGTTGAGACATCTGAACTAATATCTCATCTAGCTTGTTTGGTTGCACACTTTGTCTTAGGACCAGCATTATCTGGAAATTTATTAAAGAAAAGAATTTCTGTTACTATATTTACAGATGCTTTGAAAGACAACAGATATTCTGAATGACCTTTCCCTTCCTAATCAGGAGGAAAAGATCCTACTTTTACACTTACTCCATAAAAAAAAAAAAAAAAAAAAAAAAAAAAAAAAGTTTCCTCTCTTAGGTAATGGACTGCCTTATAATACTGCTAGGTTATTTTCTTCTCTTATTTTCTTCTCTGCTTACAAAATAACATCTTGGATAACTGCCTTAATAGGCACACTTCATACTTTCCCCTGTTCTCAGTCTGTTTCAAACACCAAGATGTAAATTCCTAACAAATATATTATAAAAGCCACCACTTTTGTCTGACTACCTTCTGATTCTTCCAACTCAAGTTGACTAAAGACATCAGTTGAGGTGCTTTAAGGTATTCAAGACATCTGTGTATTACAAGGAGATACTACATAACAGCTAGGAAAGATTCCTGACTGGACTGCCAGCTGGAGGCAAGACATACTATCTTCTGGCACCTAAATGAGATTAGAAAATATTTTTAAACACCTGAGACTTGTTTAATTTCATGCATGTATTATATTACCTTCAATCCATATATGAAGTCAGGTACACTTTCCCTTAGTGTTGCTGATGGGAACAGTTACGAAGGTGCAGGAATAAGCTCTTGTTGAAGAAAAACAAGAAATATTATCTATTGACTGTCTCAGGAAGAAGAATGAAACATGAAACTAATAACACTATTTACCTAAGTGGTGGTGTCATGCTCCCTCTTATGTATCAATGATATAAAAGGGGACTGATTTTTACCCAAGCTGCTCTCTGAGAAATTTGCTGTGCTGCACGTATTCCTTCACCCTTCCTTCTCTGCCTTTGTCCCTTCTCCCCCCACCCCCACCCCCAACAAGAGTCAATGAAGATTTATCCAGGCAATGCAGATTAAGAAATCATTCACCAGGATTCCACTGACCAAATGCAAGTGTCTAATTCAGTTTCCTTATTTGCAGTAGCTAGAAGTATTAAAGATATTGCATAGAATCTAAAGCACATGGAGTCTAGGCCAGATAAAAGATGTTATGTCCTACTCAGATGCTCTTTAGGAGAGCTAAGTGAAACATAATGGGAATTTAGCCACCTATGTCATTACGGACATTAAAAAGATTCATATTCAGTTGAGCAGAATCTCATCCATATTGTGTAGATATAAGCCAGGTCTGTTTTTAGTGTGGAGTTGTCAAATTTAAGGGAAGTTCATATACATGATACTCCGCCTTTCAGTGAGATTAGCAATATATATCTTTCTGGTGGTTTGGATCCTTGGGCAGAATAGTTGAGAAAGAGGCAAATCTGAGCCCTCTAGGAAGGGCAGATTTGTTCCTTGAAACTATGAGTTGAAAATACAGGTCCACCATCGTTTAGAATATGAAAGACATGTATTATACTAGAATCACAGAATGGTTGAGTTTGGAAGGGACCTCTGGAGATCATCTGGTCCAACACCCCTGACCAGCAGGGTCACCTAGCACACACTGCACAGGATGACATCCAGGCAGGTTGTGAATATCTCCAAAGAAGGAGACGCCACAACCTCTCTAGGCAACCTATTCCAGTGCTTTGTCACCCTTACAGCAAATAAACATTTCCTCATATTCAGCCAGAACTTCCTGTGTTTCAGTTTGTGTACACTGATCTTGTCCTGTCACTGGGACACTGAAAACGGTCCACCCTCATCCTCTTGACACCCTCCCTTCAGATATTTGTATATGTTGATAAGATCCCCTCTCAGTCATCTCTTCTCCAAGCAAATACATAGAATATATACTGAGCTATATGATAGCAATTTCAAAGGAATTTTAAATGTTAATGTAGATGCTTAATAGGGTTTTAATTTTCATTTTTCCTGTTTTTAACTTTGTGTGTAAGTGCTGCTTTTCTCAGACTTCAGCACTTGTCACACGTTCCTCTTACAACAAGATGATGGCATTGTCATACCCAAACTCTTATATTCTTTCTCTGAACTCTGAGTAAATTAGTTCAAGTTAGATTCAGAGCTTGAGATTTTTGGCCTAGAATACAAAATGAAATTGAAACCTTCTGTTTCTTCATATCCTTGCATAATTTAGAAATGAAACATTTCCAAAAACAAACAAACAAGCAAAAAATAACTAAAACCATGTCTATTAGCAGATTGCATTTGAGACAGTAAAACATGAAGAGAGCAAACACTGCAATACTGTTTTTGCGAAGCAGGCTATCTTCTCTTCCAATTAAAACACATTTCTACTCCACCCATCATCATATGTATGCACAATCTGTAAGCAATAATTAAAGAAATAAAACATTCTTTCATGTACCTTTTAAGCATACATTGATTTGAAATTAAACTCCAGATGTTATCTTAAACGTCTATTCTGAAGACATTGTGGGCCATTTATTTTCTTTCAAGGTGTTTTGGGCCTTAGAGAAGAGTATTCAGTTACTTTCACACTGGTATGTCTGCCTACCATATGCCTAACCAAGCAAGTATCCATAAAAAATCATTTTAAATGTATCATAATATATGTTGGTGATGAGTAACACTGCAAAAAGACAAAATCTCACATGAAATAGATAAATAAAGAGAAGTCTAGATCTATTCTGAAATTAAGGGATGAGGCATCAGGAAGAGGCCTATTTTCTTTTTAATTTCTCTGTTTTCCTCCCCTTTCAGCAAGTGTTCCCAAATAAGACAAAACTAGCCCTCCCACCCCCCTTATTTCTGACTTGTAGAATTTTGTAAATATGTCTCTTTATATCTTTTATTTTTCAAGTCCTGCTAATAATATCTTAATATATTGGTGCAAGAGAGTAGAGAGTATGTCACTAGAAAGCAAGGACATGAATGAATTTTTACTGTTTACATTCAGCAGTTTGATTCTTCTATGATGCCTTATTTCAGTAATGAAGGTAGTGTCTTTAGCTGGATTTATCTGGATATTAAAATAAAATAAATGAAATTAAAAAAAATAAATCCTTGCCATCAACGTATCCAAAAAAAAAAAAAAAAAAATCAGATTTGTAACATTTAATCACATCATAGAATGGCTTCTCCCATCTTGGAAATACTTTTCATTTACAAAGTCCAATTTTGTCTCTGTGAGTTACATGAACATAATAAAATAATTGTGCTAGACTTTCTGTCGGCACCCAAGAGAATGCCTCCAGAAAGCAGCGCAAATCCCCTGACAACAGTAGAGGTTGAGGATTTTTCTTTTTTTTTTTTTTTTTTTTTTATACTGTAGATGTTAAGAAGTCTGCCTTGGTACTTATATAGCTATAATGAAACTTTGATCCTGAGCCTTTAAAACTTATCAGCTACAGAGATAATTTAAAGATTTCAAAAAGGTGAAGAATTCTGTCTGTCCACTTTGGCAGACATAGTAGGCTTCTATGGTTGTTCCATTTGTATGCTTCAGAATTGCTACATTACAAGTGTATATGTACAGAGATTTATAGCCTCTTTCACTTTGAGGTGGGATCTGTTTGTAACTAAATCAGACTTTATTACCGTTTTAAAATATCAAAAGAAAATAATAATAATAATCTGTCTACATTCATACATATGTTGGAAAATTAGACTGAGATTCGAATCTCTTTGATTTCATTGGGAAATCTGTTTACTGAATTCACTATTGAATGGTTTCTGTAAATACACATCTGCTTTCATCTGTCTGCTCTTCATTTCATCTCTTCAGCTCTCCATTTAATTACATTATTTTAAAGTTATCATTTAAAATTTTATGTGCTTTTTAGGTTTTCAGGTAGGAAAAGCAACGGAAAATTACAATGACTCACCAATAATGATCGAAAGGAAATATCAGGCTTCCTGGATTAAATAATAATAATAATAATAATTTGAATAAACATCAACTTGAGTCATGACATTGTACTGGGTCGGGCTGGGATGTTGACTTTCCCTGCAGCAGCCCATACAGTGCTGTGCTCTGCACTTGTAGCTAAAACAGCAATGGTATCGCACCAGTGTTGTGTCTGCTGCTGAGCAGTGCTGGCACAGCATCAAGACTCTCTCTAACCCCCCTAGGGGTGGGCAAAAATGTGAGAAAAGAAACATCACCAGGGCAGCTGACCTAAACCAACCAAAGGGATCTTCCATACTATATGATGTCACACTCAACAATAAAAGGTGGAAAAAGGAGGAAGAGGGGAGGGGTGGGCTCTCGTTATGAAAACGTCTGTCCTCCTCCCGAACACCGTCTACGTGCGTTGAGGCCCTGCTTCAAGGACGTGGTCAAGCATCGCTCATTTGTGGGAAGTAGAGAGTAATTTCTTTCCTCTGCACTTCCACATAGCCTTTACTTGTTTTGTTTAGTTTTCCCTTTCCCCCTCCCTTTTCCCATTTCCTTTTTTTTTCCCCTTTAGTTAAATTGTTAATTGTTTAGTTAAATTGTTGAGTTAAATTGTTTAATTAATAATAATCTTTCCTTAATAGTTATTTTTTTTTCCTTTAATTAAATCATCCTTATCTCAACTTGTGAGTTGTTCTTTCCTTTACTTCTTCCCCTCCTCATCTAAGGAGGGGGAGTGAGAGAGCAGTTGTGCTGTTCAGCAGCCTAGCATGGTAAAACCACCACAGACATATTATTTTAAAAATGTATTAAACTATTATTTTAAGACAACAAATGATGAAGAGTCCTCTGAATTGTTAGATAATAATAATAATAATAACAGATTTATGATTTGTTTTTCCTTGATTTCACAATGAAGCCTCTGAATTTGACTATATTTTTTCCTTCCAAAGTACCATCTTAAAAAAGCAGGAAATGTCCCACTTTGAACAGCTGTTTATATATATATATTTTTCCTTTTTCTTCTCTTTTGCCTATTTTTCTTAATCCATTCTGCTTTTCTGATATAAGACAGTTCCCTGTGTTGTTTACAAGAAGACATATTAATATTCCAGCGTGTATTTTGCAAAGACCAATATATTTAATTGCATTAGCATCGTATTCTCAAGCCAGGAAATAGAAACTATTGATTAAAGCAACTGCTTACAAAAAGCTAACACAAGGTAACAGAAGCATTACAAAATTTTAATAGAGATTAAAAATAAAAACTAAAATAAAAATAAAAATATGAAAATATGTACAGCTTATGGAAATTCTGAAGTTCCATATCCAAAAGCTTGGAATGAAAAAATAAAGCTCTGATTTTACTTTCCTTCTTATGAACATCATCTTCAGATTCTTCGTAATTTTTTCAGTTGACCTGTGAGTATACTTGCTCTATGGAATTAGAAATGTATGGACATGCATCGGGTAGCCATAAATATGGTAGTATCAGTGCCAAGAGCAATTTACCTGCAGTAGCAGCAACCTCAGTGTTGACTAATTTGCCATAGTTTCCATTGCATAACCTAATAGGTTGTTCCCAAAACACAAGATAGCTTTGTTTACAGCTAACTCTACACTTCACATCTTGAACTAGGTTCCAAAATTTCACATGAATTTTGTGAGTGTTTAATTAGAACACAAGGTTATTATAGGCAACAAATGCAAAATGTAACAACTATCAACTCCAAGACTTCTAAACCATGTATTTACTAATCTAAAGTATCTTTCTGAATTATTTGCTTTTTCTAATTGCTTCAAAACCTGACAGGCTGAACAAACCAATGTTATATGGACTTACATGGGCTATCTCTAAAGAATTACTCTCCCATGAGGTGATGTAGGTGCCTGAAAACAAGATATTTTGAAAAAGAATCTGAAATAGTTAAGGTGGCACAAGGAGGACCAGTGGTACAACTTTTGGTGCGTGAGCTATTTTATCTTCAGTTGCCTCAGATGACTGTATAGCACTGCTTATGTTTGACAGACTACATACACATATCTGTGCAGAAGATAATGGGAACAGATTTTTTTTTTTTTCAACAAAATATGTCAAGCTTTCTGGAAAAAATAAAAATATAAAATCTTTCCTTTCTGAAAAATTCCAGACAGGAATTTCTTTGGAATACTATTTTGTTTTATGAAGACATTTATCAGTTTTGATTAGTGCCTTTGAACAATGAATTTCTGAAAGCTGGACATTCAGACTTTAACAATAAACCATTTTTCAGGCAGACAGGAGAAAACCAGCCAGGTAAAGCAATGAAAAGGTGGGCCATTCAGCCCTTCTGTTCTCTCTAATATTCTTCCCTGTCAGTCAATCTCATCTCCTAACTGCCTTGTCAGTATTACTTTTTTATTCTTACCACTGTTTTTATTTGGAAAAAAAAATATTAAACGTTTCTATGGAATTTGTACCACACTGAAAGAATATTTAATATTACGAAATTATTCTTGCAGAACATTCCTAGTCAGTTTTAACAATTAAGCTTCTGAAATGCATACAAGTGCAGAGAAACTACTTTTTGATTGGAAATATCTGTAATACCTTTTACTTGACAACTCATATTGCTCCCCCATTTTCCAGGTCTATACAGAAAAGAGAAGCGTGACTGTTACAGGCAAAAGTGTATGATGGTGTCATTTGTTATAAAGCATTTGTGGGGCTCGAGGGAAGAAAACAATATGTTTGCAATTGTAATTTTAGATTTTCTCTCTCTCTCTCTCTCTCTCTTTTTTTTTTTTTTCTTTCTTCTTTTTTTTAGGTATTCTTTCAGCAGAAAAATCTGTATCGTGTTTCTTTTATGGGGTAAGTGAGAAGTTCTCTGATTACTTGATAAAAAGAAACTAAAATTCTTATAAATAATTCAAAGTATCATAGTCACAACCAGAAAAGTTCAAGGGCAGTGTAATGACAAAGCAATTTGAACTAATTCCTACCTAATCTTTCTTTCAAAAATGTAATTAAACTTCTCAGGAGTATATTAAAACATGTCAAGAAAATATTTTATTTCAAAAGTATTATTTTTAATGAATGCATAAATATTAATTAGTTCTTACATATCCCATTTAAACAGATGTCATTCATGTTGGCTTTAGTGGGAGAATAAACATCCCATCAGTGCAGGTTATTGTTTTTTTTATTATTTTTTTTTTGTGCCACATTTTTCCACTGTATAGACCCTAGCATTGCATTAATTACTGTATAGAGCAGCAAAAATATAAAATGGAAGACTTGCACATAGGCATAAATGCATACTATAGTGAATTATGAAAATGAAGGTCGTTTATTTTTTTTTTTAATACCATACATAAAGATTTTACTGAAAGTTTTCAGATGATACTCCTAGTTATTTGTTAGATACCTATCAGTGTGACACTATGATCACACACATACACAAAGGAAGAATATTGCCATCCCTTTGCATATCTTCTTCTTCATAATGTAAATCCCTGAGAATAATTAATTTATGTGTTTTCAAGTTAACTACAAAACAGTAGATTTAATTTTCTTCCCTTCCTTCCTTCCTTCCTTCCTTCCTTCCTTCCTTCCTTCCTTCCTTCCTTCCTTCCTTCCTTCCTTCCTTCCTTCCTTCCTTCCTTCCTTCCTTCCTTCCTTCCTTCCTTCCTTCCTTCCTTCCTTCCTTCCTTCCTTCCTTCCTTCCTTCCTTTTTCTCTTTTTTCCTTTTTCTTTCTTTCTTTCTTTCTTTCTTTCTTTTTTCTTTCTTTCTTTTCTTTCTTTCATTCTTTCTTTCATTCTTTCTTTCTTTCTTTCTTTCTTTCTTTCTTTCTTTCTTTCTTTCTTTCTTTCTTTCTTTCTTTCTTTCTTTCTTTCTTTCTTTCTTTCTTTCTTTCTTTCTTTCTTTCTTTCTTTCTTTCTTTCTTTTTCTTTCTTTCTTTCTTTCTTTCTTTCTTTCTTTCTTTCTTTCTTCTTTCTTTCCTTCTTTCTTTCCTTCTTTCTTTCCTTCTTTCTTTCCTTCTTTCTTTCTTCTTTCTTTCTTCTTTCCTTCTTTCTTTCCTTCTTTCCTTCTTTCTTTCTTTCTTTCTTTCTTTCTTTTTCTCTTTCTCTCTTTCTCTCTCTTTCTCTCTCTTTCTATTTCTTCCTTCCTTTTTCTTTCTTTCTTTCTTTCTTTCCTTCTTTCTTTCTTTCTTTCTTTCTTTCTTTCTTTCTTTCTTTCTTTCTTTCTTTCTTTCCTTCTCTTTCCTTCTTTCTTTCTTTCCTTCTTTCTTTCTTTCTTTCTTTCCTTCTTTCTTTCCTTCTTTCTTTCTTTCCTTCTTTCTTTCCTTCTTTCTTTCCTTCTTTCTTTCCTTCTTTCCTTCTTTCCTTCTTTCCTTCTTTCCTTCTTTCTTTCCTTCTTTCTTTCCTTCTTTCTTTCTTTCTTTCTTTCTTTTTCTCTTTCTCTCTCTCTCTTTCTCTCTCTTTCTATTTCTTCCTTCCTTTTTCTTTCTTTCTTTCTTTCTTTCTTTCTTTCTTTCTTTCTTTCTTTCTTTCTTTCTTTCTTTCTTTCTCTGCCTTTCTTTCTCTCTCTGCCTTTCTCTCTTTCTTTTCCTTTCTTCCTTCCTCCTTTTCTTCCTCCCTTCCTAATATTTTTTTTCTCTATTTTTACATTTCAGGAAGATACAACATATATTATGGAGTTCTAAGGTCAGAAATAAAAGATCTCTTCATTACCTTTGTTGAAGGCTACTGTCAAGATAACTGAAATAAATGGAAATATTAAAATCCATGAAAAAAAAAAAGTGCAATTAAAAGGACCCCAGTCAATTATATTTCATTACTAAAAAAAAAAGTTATCTGTTGTTGTTATTGTTGTTTTTGTTTTCTGATTTGACTTTAAAATACATAGATTAATTTTCAGTCCTGCTTCTTGAATGAGACTTTATGTTAACTGTGTTCCTGCTTTCCACATCACTCCATTTCTTGCTGACAAAGAACATTCAGTTTCAGTCATCAGCTGAAACTAGCTGAAAACTTATAGACTGGCGATGATAGAAGTAATGCTGTTCACCTTCCACCAGAGAACATCGCCACACTACTGTTGACTACAATAAACTGTAGTTGATCCAAACTGAGTAATAGCTGCAATCAACTACTATCTGATATTAAGTGGAAAAAATTAGAAGCGGGGTGGGGAGTGGGAAAGGTAAGGAAGACAACATGACGTTACAAGAATCCCAAAGGATTGTTCTACTATTATTTTCTTGGAACTCAAAAGAAAATATCTACACTGTAGATGTTTCAGATTAGACATGTATCTGGACACAGATGTCTACAGAACTAAAACCAGTAACTCCGTTAAGTCTGAGAGCGTAGTGTTTGTATTTAAGCACATAACAGGACTTAAGTCCTCCTGTCAGTCTCTGGCTGTTGAACCAGAAAACAACAGCAGAAATTGGAGAAGAGAAGAAATAAGAAATTACATAAAACTTAAACATGTCCTTTCCATAACCCAATCTGACTTGTTCAGCTCTTTCCACCACGTAGACACTTACTTTCAATTCTGTTTGCAGAATGGACAAATATGCGTCTGCTAACCTCCAAAAGCTAAGTAATAGTAGTCAAACTACAGAAAAGATGTGAAATTTTGTTTATCTGAGTAGCTCCACAAATTTATGGACTGAAGATTGAAGTTCACGCATTCTTTAAGAAATTGGTGATTTAAATCAATCCTGAGGTCCAACATATTTGATACTTTTTTTTTATTATTATTTTTTACCTTTATGCCAGTGTAATTATATATAAATTCTGAATAGTTAGATAGGTTATCACTTAATCTGGCTTTAGACAGGTTAATCTGCTGTGATTCAACATGAGTTTCCTGGCATTTTAGTGCTCCAGACACTAACGTCTATAGCAGTCTGGATCCATGAGTGCTGTCTTCTGTGTTTATGTGTAGAAGTCATAGCTTTCCCTCTGGTCAGTAGGAATCTGATTGCTTTCTGTCACCTGATCATAAATGCATTTATCCATATGGTTCCAAAGATGAAATCTATCTTCCTGTGTGCATTTTATCAGTGACCTGACCAGTCTCTTAACGACTCTTTGCCTTCAGCTTATAAACAGTCTGGATTCTAAGTAGAAGATTTTTTGGGATTTACCAAGATTTACAAACCTTTTTAATGCAGCTAATGATATTTGTCAAAGTGAGATGGTCATAGAATCATAGAATCATAGAATATCAGGAGTTGGAAGGGACCCATAAGGATCATCAAGTCCAACTCCTGGCACCGCACAGGTCTGCCCAAAAGTTTAGACCATGTGACTAAGTGCACAGTACAATCGCTTCTTAAATTCAGACAGGCTTGGTGCAGTGACTACTTCACTGGGGAGCCTGTTCCAGTGTGCAACCACTCTCTCGGTGAAGAACCTCTTCCTAATGTCTAGCCTAAACTTCCCCTGCCTCAGCTTGACACCGTTCCCACGTGTCCTATCACTGGTGATAACAGAGAATAGGTCACCTGCCTCTCCACTCCCCCTTGCGAGGAAGTTGTAGACTGCAATGAGGTCCCCCCTCAGCCTCCTCTTCTCCAGGCTGAACAGGCCAAGTGACCTCAGCC
Organism: Anser cygnoides; assembly: GCF_040182565.1. Taxonomy (NCBI): domain Eukaryota; kingdom Metazoa; phylum Chordata; class Aves; order Anseriformes; family Anatidae; genus Anser; species Anser cygnoides. The sequence continues at coordinate 173,951,312 of NC_089873.1, forward strand.
GCTCCTCATATGTCTTCCCTTCTAGGCCCTTCACCATCTTCGTAGCCCTCTCCTGGACACTCTCCAACAGTTTAACGTCCTTTTTGTACTGTGGTGCCCAGAACTGCACACAGTACTCGAGGTGAGGCCGCACCAGCGCAGAGTAGAGGGGGACAATCCCTTCCCTTGACTGACTAGCAATGCCGTGCTTGATGCATCCCAGGATACTGTTGGCCCTCCTGGCTGCCAGGGCACACTGCTGGCTCATATTCAGCTTGCTGTCAACCACAACTCCCAGATCCCTCTCTGCGGGGCTGCTCTCCAGCGTCTCATTGCCCGGTCTGTACATATAGCCAGGGTTGCCCCTTCCCAGGTGCAGGACCTGGCACTTGCCTTTTGTTAAACTTCATGTGGTTGGCGATCGCCCAGCTCTCCAATCTGTCCAGATCTCTCCGCAAGGCCTCTCCACCCTCTTCCGAGTCCACAACTCCTCCAAGTTTGGTGTCGTCAGCAAATTTGCTCAAAACACCTTCTAGTCCTACATCCAAAGCATTTATAAAAACACTGAAGAGGACTGGCCCTAAAATGGAGCCTTGAGGGACCCCGCTAGTGACCATCCGCCAGCCAGATGTGGCCCCATTTGCCACAACCGTTTGAGCCCTGCCTGTCAGCCAATTGCTCACCCATCGTATGATGTTTTTGTTTTTGTTAAGTTGTATGCTGTCTACAATAATATCTTGCAAATCTTTCAAAGATAATGCTTCATCAATTTTACTGCTTCTAGCTTACTGTTATCTATATGTCTATGCCCTTTCAGGAATCTCTCCTGAATAAACTGTTGTCAGTTCAAAAGGTTCAACTGGGAATAACAAGATCTTAAATCCTTCAGTTTTCATAAGTCTAGTTCTTTTCTTCTTTTTCTTCCATAAATCTTTGTCCAACAAAGAATTCTCATCCCATTGTGTTTGAGGTGTTGAGACTGATGAATTTCAGTGGTTGTATTTTGCTTTTTTCTCATTTTGGGTGCTGTTTGTTTTTACGGCTGATCTTTGGATGATAAATGCCATTCTATGATCAAAATGAAGGCATGTAATCCTGTTAATCATCTCAGCAAAACTGCAGAGTTGCATTCTTTGCTCAGGGAACGAAATTCATAATATTACTAGAAAACTTGCCACCTATGTACTTAACATTCCTCATTTCCACCAACTCTAAGATATATGAATAAAACATTAACATTAAAAGTGAGAATGATAATTAACATTAAACTTATTTGACACATTTTCAAAGTACGCTGCATAAATACTTATAATCATTCTTAAAGTGCAGAAATTTGATAATGTTTTTAATGTTTTAAATGTATATAAGCACCATTCTCTGAACGAAAACATCTTTAAAAGTATGTAACACCAATTGAAAAAAAAAATAATAATTTTTTCAACATTATTTTGAGCAATTTTACGTAATTAAAAGTCCAAATTTTATATGCACGGTTAAAATCCACTTTTCACTAAATGGTGTCAAATAAATTATTTTTATCATAAGCAATTCACCAATGTCCACTCTTCACTAAACGGGCATAAATGAATAAAAAGAGAAATTAAGAAAAATGGTCATAATGAAAATAACCAAAAGTGGCTTTTAGAAGAATAATCAGTTACTGGTTATATCAAATAATGTTATCTTTGTGTGTTAAATAAGCATCATATATGAAACATATATGAAATATATATACTTCATCCTCATTGGAGATATACAGCCTAATGTAATATAAAATATAGGTGAATAAACTCTCCATAAATTTTGAGAGGAGAGTTCACATATGTGATAGTTTTGTAAACTACTTTTAAACTATATTTGTATTTTATTATTATTATTATTATTATTATTATTATTATTACTTTACTGATACATAAAGAAAAATTACAATGTAACAATGAAGCTGTTTTGGAATACCAAAAAAAAAAAAAAAAAAGACATGCCTCTTTTTCATTTTAAATGTTATTACATAATAAGTAATACTTGTGTCAAAGGAGTTCACAATAGCTGGTACACAGTGGTAGCAGGGCACATAACATGCATGTTGAACCCAGTTTGAATGGGTGTCAGTGTTAGTGCAATATGCAGACCATGAGAGTATTTGAAACATAATTTTTTTTTAATACAGCCAAGTCCTTAATTATCCTCATCTATTATAGCCTGTTAAGTTTTTATTCTTTTAGGCATGCAGGTTTCTACTGTGATTTATTTTATTTATTTATTTTAATAGAGGATTAAACAAGACTGAATCTCATCATAGTAGAAATAATTGCTACATGCCAGAATTAAAAAAAAAAAAAAAAAAGGCCTTCTCATGAGATCTAAACATAGGTTTCAAAAATGGTACCTTCCAATAGCTTGCAGGTCCAGGGACCATCTGCATGGAAAATTCGCTGGCTGTTGGCCATTATGTTACCATACAATATCTGTCATTAAACTACAATGTCATATTGCTAATATATTTTTCCTGCATTTGTAAACTTTAATTGTCTCTATAATTTTATACGGTAATATTTTATTAGTCAATACAATCATGAGAGCATGTATGGTAGATGCACAAATAATTCAGTCAAGCTGGATTACTTTTAATGATGCAATGCTTAAACTTGTTAGCAACATTACAGACAAAAACTAGGATGCATAAAGGTTTAAGAGTTAAAATGTAACCAATGTTAGTTCATTACAGAAATAATAATTAAATCATAAGCAGACAATAAAAAAAAAGGGTAAATAGATGTGAAAGGAAAGAGAAAAGAAAGGGAAATGGAAAAAAAGGGAAGGGAAGGGAAGGGAAGGGAAGGGAAGGGAAGGGAAGGGAAGGGAAGGGAAGGGAAGGGAAGGGAAGGGAAGGGAAGGGAAGGGAAGGGAAGGGAAGGGAAGGGAAGGGAAGGGAAGGGAAGGGAAGGGAAGGGAAGGGAAGGGAAGGGAAGGGAAGGGAAGGGAAGGGAAGGGAAGGGAAGGGAAGGGAAGGGAAGGGAAGGGAAGGGAAGGGAAGGGAAGGGAAGGGAAGGGAAGGGAAGGGAAGGGAAGGGAAGGGAAGGGAAGGGAAGGGAAGGGAAGGGAAGGGAAGGGAAGGGAAGGGAAGGGAAGGGAAGGGAAGGGAAGGGAAGGGAAGGGCAATACCCACCCCACCCCCCCAAATACACACACATTGTTGTAAGAAACTGGTGTTTTAATGTTACATATTCAACTTCCAAGTAACTCTGTGGAAGATGGCACAGTTCCACTAGGATAAAATACAGCCATTAAGTTTAACAATACTGTTTCAACTTATCATATATAAATTATAAATTATATGCACATCTTATCGTGAATAATGTTAAACAGTCAATCTTCATTTTTCATTTTTGCAGAATATTGTTTTTCTTCTCTCAAATAGTGAAAAAAAACCAACATTGCTGGCTAATCTGTAGTTACAGTCTAACAATGGTCAATGGTCATGGTTAATTGGTCAATGGTTATGACTTCAATTTATTCTTTTCTGAAAATAACTATCTAAGTTTCAGAGCAATAGATACTGGTTAAAATTTTGATGCTATGCTTATGTATATGGACATATATGCATATCTGCCTATCTACAGATATTCTACAGATATGTAGATATCTCTGTCATTATACATGTAAATTTTAGCTATAGTTTGTCGCTTTTATGCACTACCATTTGGCACAAGTGAACTCATCACTAGGAGAAACTATATATCTAAAAAAAAAAACACTAGAAAGTAAAAGACAAAATAGTTCATGCACATCAGGTAGCACACTGATGGTATGGACTGCAAAATGCCATGTGCTACTCATGATCTGGCAGGATTCAGCTCATGTTCATATACACATATCACAGCTGGTGTATGTGGCATCAGTAATTGCAAGGTCACAGTCACAACACTGTAATCAACATTCTGTCACCACTTGCAATACAAGATCATATTTTCAAGATTTATAAGCTTGATAATTTTTTTTTGTCTCCAAAATTATCCTGCTGTAAATGTATCTAGCATAAAAGATTTGTTTTGTTAGTTAAAAACAAAAATGTTTCTGTATGGTGGCAGGAATTATTTGTATCTCTAGACCATGTTTTCTGCTCACAATCTTTTCCCCCACCTTGAAGTTTTTATAATAATGAAATGTGGCAGGTACTTAATCACTATTATGTATTTAAGATTTTGAAAAATACAACTTTCCCAAAAAAATGAAATACTACATTTGAGAAGGTATCTTCCTTCTCCTTTCAGTTTATTAGGAATAATTTAATTAACGCGTACTAAAATCAGGTATCTAAAAGATGCAGCTTGTTCTTACTACAGTATACTCAGGAACCTTGTAATATTTCACGTTTATCTCCATAGCTTTTATCTAAGGTAACGAGACGTTTCCTTTAATTTTGTCATGGGGAGGTAAGTCACAGATTCTCAAAAGTATTATACATGATTTGCTATAAGTCACACAGGATATAAGTAGCAAAAGCTTGAACTGCATGCTAAATTCCCTAGATAATTTCATGACTTTGTGATGTGTTTGATGTGTTTTTCAGCCTATTGATGATGTTAGGAAAAGAATCCTTGGGTATGTTTCCAAACTCCCATTCCATATAGTAGGTAAACAGAAAAATAAATTAGGTAACAATAAAATTCTCCAAATTCCCAGAGATAGTCATATGGTAATTTTTCTCCTTCCTTTGTCTTCTTTCACGCAGTCTCCAAACATAGCTGTCTTGTCCAGTGATTTTACTTCAAAGGGAAATAAACAAATACATCTTTTTCTATGAATGTTTATGTGCTGATCTATATAGGAAAGAGATCAATATAAATATGTTTCGAAATATACTTTATAATGTCCTTGATTTCACATGTGAAAAAAAATAAAATAAAATAAAATAAAATAAGTCTTTTCTAGAGAGAGTCAATAGAAATTACTTCACTCTTTTGGGATATATAATTCATCTCAAAGAAGGAAGATAACAAAGTCATTTTCCCCTTCATTCATCTGGTTAATTGTGGAGCAATCTCTATAGGACCAAGTGGACAGATCATGTAAAGCAGGTAAAAGCAACAGAAGAGAAGTTCAGGGAGTCTGTGGTAGGCCTTTAACGATGTTAAATGTAAGTGGGAGCACAAATTTTTCTTTTAATTGATTTAATGACAGTGGAATTGTGCCAGAAACTTACAAACTCTCCAGGAGAATACCTTTATCTTTCCTGTTTCATATATTCTTTCTCTCAACATACAATACTATCTCTGTTGGAGATTTGATGTTGGCTTAAATGGATTTTTGCTCTGACACAACATTGGCATATGTGAAGCATATTACTATATATGTTACACGAGACACCCTACATAAAGCGTGGAATATGCCTCATCCTCTTAAATCAAGTTCTGCAGAGAGCACGCCTCCTGGTCTAAACTTTTCAAATATTTATAAGCTTACATATAAAGAATTGCAAATATGATTTTCTTTACTTTTCATAAAATGTACTCACTGCTAAACAATTTAATTTAAATAGTTTACTGGAGCTTAAATGATGAAAGAGATTTCTAGTTGCATGCATTAATTGATATAACAATACATAACAGAGGGGGGAAAGGACCAAATCTTTAAGGCATAGGAAGCTTCTCAGGGATCCCAAAGGAAAAGCACACTCTTGCAAAGTCAGGTAGATATATCGGACAATATGCAGGTAAATGAGTAACTGTCTTGGGGTGGTGATTTTGGAAGTAAAGTATTTCAAAAAGCAAATGTTTATTGTTGTCCTTTATTACCTTTATTGTGTTATACTTATTATGTCATAAAATCAAGGGAAGGAAAAAAAAATGTCCCAAATTCAGAACACCCACCCCCTAGCTGTAGCCATAGAGTGGTTTCACCCCGCTGAGCACCTGAACTCCACCACAACCATTTTCTCACTCCTCCTCCTCAAGAAAATGGGGGAGGAAATACAATGGAAAGGGTTCAAGGGTTGAGATAAGGACAAGGAGATAACTCAACAATTATTGTCAAGAGCAAAACAAACACAGAATAGAGAGATTAATATAATTTATTGCCTATCACTAGCAAACCAGAACAGCGAGAAACTAAAAGCAAACTAAAAACACCTTTCTTCCCATTCATCTTCTATCTCCTTCCCCTGAGCAGCACGGGGGAATGGGTCAGTCCATAGCACTTCATCATCTCTCA
>NC_089873.1:173960000-174032500 GCF_040182565.1 Anser cygnoides
TGAGCTGGAAAATTAAATGACAAATAAAATTCCGCTAAATAAAATGTTTATAAATGCTTACAGGTGCTTAACTACAGTATTTTGTTTTGTTTTAAGTTCTATGACAACAACATGAGAAACATTTACAGTCTACATAAAATCTTGCAATTTTCATTTGCACCAAAAAAAGAAGCAAAGAAAAAGAAAAAATGAGGAGGCAAGAGAAATCTAGGCACCTAATTAACAATTTTGTTGTTGTTGCGTTGTTTTGTTTTTTTAGATATGAAACAATAATAAATATATAAACTATGTGTTGAGAAGTCAACAAATGTTGTAGGTGTGATGTTAGAAATATTCACAAGAATATAGTGTATCAGGAATAGTTTGATTTCACAATTGTTTTGTTAACCTGTAACTGCCTAATATCTTTTGATTCTTATTTATCCTGTTTGACAGTACTTCTTTTATTATCTTTAGTTTCTTCCCTAAATGTCCTCTTTTTTTTTTTTCCCTTAAAAACTCCCTCTATTTCAATCCTTAGCCCACTTGATTAGTTACATAAATTTTTTCAGCTGAAGCTTTGCAGATCAAGATATTTTATCCTCTAAAAGTACATTTCTATTGATAGGTATTCAAATAAAAGTGCACGTCCTACTCTGGGACCCTTGTAAATATTTCATATAGATGAGGTCATTAGAGTTAGGATAACAGCTGTCACTTAAAACATTATATAGATATTCATAAACAACCATTCCATGATTCTGTGGTTACCTTTAAAAGTAGGTATTTGTAAGACACATACGAAAAGTTAGATAAACGTGTACTTTGTAGAATTTTTCATGTAGAAAATAGGCATTGGTTTTTCCACTTCACAACAAGCAGATTAACAAACATTCACTGTGTAAAAACGCATATCAAGTTAAGTGGATATTAACAATTTTGGAGTTACTTCAGATGTAGTAACAATCAGCATTGAATAATTGAAGAATAGTCCTGGACATTAACATTTAGCTCTTTCATTTTAGTGTATTGTTTACTGAACTTGTCTATGTTCTATAGTGCAGAAGAAACAACACACCTCCTGAGACTTATGGGAAAGTTCTGGAGAAATACCTCTCCTGACTTTTATTGTAAATGAGCAGTTTATATCTGCATGTTATAATCACTGAATTACATGGTCTAAAGAACACCTCCTTCTTTTCTTTCCAGCTTGCTGCTGGCAAGAAATAATGCAGTCATTTGCCATCAGCCTGAGTGAAGACATGAGGATATTGTAAATGGCTAATCAGCATCCAACATCAATCAGAATGAAAAATGTTGGCATACATAAACGCTGACCAGGCAGCACCCAGGTTTAGAAACTTAAATTAGCATTTATGTTGAGCCAACAATTTAACTTATTATTATTATTTTATTCTAATAAAAGTAGCTCATAAAAAAGTAGATTTTCCATACAGAGGATGAATGTCAGTGTCCTAAGACAGGTGAGGTCAATAGTTTTATGGAGGTACAACCTCTTGTTTTCAAAGGATGTCTATAGATTTAGACTAAATATCAATGTTTTAATTACCTTTAGTCAAGTGAGATGAATCCTACTTTTGAAAACCAAAAGAAATAAAACACCTACGAAAAATGGGAACCCTATAATTTATCTCATCATATTATAAGAAAAAAAAAAAAACACTAAATGGAAACAAACAAACAAACAAAAAGACATAAAACACTCTGGAAGGGAAATAGTTAAAAGTAAATTTTGGTATCAAACTGAAAAATTTAATTCGTGATTCCAATTTCTTTACTTCTTGGATTCTTGTGCTCTCTTTTCTGGCTAGAAATATATCCCCATAGCTTTTCCCTTTCCAATTGAATTTTCCCAAGCCACAGCAATATTCATTTGTAATTTCCCTTCTGATTTTCTCAATCCTGCCACTTCTCAAATAATAACTTTTTTTGTTTGTTTGTTTGTTTTGTTTTTCTTTTTTTTGGGGGGGGGCTTGCTTTGTTTTTTTCTTTCTAAGAACGTGCAGTGGGAACAAAATTATTATTGATATTTATTATTTTGTAAACTTTGATTATGGGATCAAATTAGGCATAGTTGAAGCACTGGGAAAATCATTGATGATTTTTACATAACAAGTAGTAACCCTTTGAGAAAGTAAAGGCTGGAGGAAACTCTTCTACAAGTTTCAAACTATAGTTGGGAACAAATGAAACAGAAGTAAATTGCCATAAAATACATATATATATATATACATATATATACATATACATAACACATATATATATGTAAACCCAGACTAATTAGGAGGAAGCAATTATCCACACAACAAAGAAAATTAAAAAAATATATATCTACTGCAAACACCATATTCCTCCTAGTGAAGACCTCAGGGTCTTGACAACTCATTGCAGCTTTTTCCAGCTGTGTATGAGAAAGACTAAAGTGTCAGCCCTGAGAACACGAAGGAACATTAGGATGGTGTGCACAACACCAGAGAAAAGGAATCAGTACAACAGAATAACATAGAATTCTGGATCAAAAAGTATTTGCAAGAACCAAATGCATGACAGTGATGAAAAAAAGATAAAAAATGAAAGATTTTTCTGTGACAATTCATGTCAAACTAATTCTGTTTCATTCTGTTTCTTCTGGATAAAGGTGGAGAAGCAGATGATTCACATCATTTTGCCACCGGGGTTTTAATATTGTTTGGCTTTCTTTTCTTATAAGTAGGATAGGGAAACTTGGTTCAGAGAAAATTACTGAAACTAAGTTCAAGACTTAGAAAACTGTTACAAAAAATATGTGAACACGGTAAATGAATAAAGGAAAAACACACAAACAAAAGCTTGTTTAGAATCCATATGTACTGTACACACTAAGGAAATTATCTAAACAAATGCAGAGTTTTGGTTTTGCAAAAAAAAAAATGCAATTTTTGTTTTCCCCACAGAAGTTGCAGATTCATTTTCCTGAATAATTTTAAGAATAGACTAGACCAATTCTGTTCTAGAAGGTCCTTTTATTAAGGTTCCTTTCAAGTGCTTTTCTTTTTTAATTTTGGTAGATTAGCCATCAGTTAGAATGACTGATTCAGTCACATGAATATACTAACTGTATAGAAACTATGTACTTCAAGGAATGGGCATAAAATTAAAATTACCTCAGATTTTTGGAATATTAAACAGACGTGAAATTGTTTTAAGATTTTGTTACATGAAAAAGAATGGTTTCTGACATTTTTTACAAGAACAAATAATTGTGTTTCATGTATTTTGGTCTACGGATCTATGTTCCACAAAAGATCAAAATGAGATCATCTGGTATCTTGGTTACTTCTGGCAGATCTCTAGTGGCAAACAAGGAGGATTAGGTCAGGAACACCATTTTGAAGAGACTAGTTCTCAAGCTACAAGGAGGAAGAAATATAAACTGGGAGTCTTCACTAATGTCATCTGAAAAATAACGCCTTAGGATTTAAAATTTTAAAACAATCTATGGGAGAAAAGCAATGTAAGATTACAAGATTGCAAAGTTGCAAGTTAAGATTGCAAAATCTAATGATAATCAGAATCAGGTTTTAAGTGGTTTAAGTGGTACTGGCATAACATCTGATTTATATTCTATTGAATCTAAAGTCCTGCTGGAATTTGATTCCCCCCCCCCCCCCTTTTTTTTTGTTTTTGTTTTTGTTTTTTTTTTAACTCCCTCCTACCTCCTTTAAAAAAATGAAGGATGGATGTGAACCTGTATTGGACTTACATGGCAAGTGCTTTGTTTTGTTTTATTTTGGGGGATCATGGCAGGCAGGTACTTTTCTGCATCAAGGCCACTTGAAGCAGCCAAGGGAACCTCCAGGACCTGGTAGCCCTTTCAAGGGCTCACCTGCTGGCTACCTCCCAGAAGGCAAACCCAGCCATGGTCACCACCAGTCAGCAAGTACTAGCCAAAAAGACTGTGGCAACCCAGACCTAGTGCCTGCCCAAAGATGCGGCTGTTCGGGTCTCTGGCTGAAGGGAGTGCCTGAGCCTGTTGCTACCAATGGAGGGTGACAGAGATACTGCCTGTGTGAGATGCGAGCAGGTGGAGGATCTGATCAGCCTGGTGGCAGAGCTCAAGGAGGAAGTGGAGAGATTAAGAACTATCAGGGAGTGTGAGCAGGAATTAGACCGGTGGAGTCACTCCCTGCCATGCCTGAGAGAAAGGCACCGGGGTGACACACCCCAAATAGTGATGGACCCCCTGCCCTGTCGCTGTCGGGCAGAGGTAGAGGACCTGAGAGATGGAAAGGAATGGAAACAGCTCCCTGCTCAGAATTGCAGGTGGGCCCCCTCCCTACATGCCTTGCCTTCCCAGGTGCCCTTACAAAAATAGTTTTGAGGCCCTGGAGCTTGAGGGACAGAGTGGTGAGGATGTGGGGGAAAGTCCACACAGGAGGCTGTCTAGGACAAGGAAGTCGACTCCATGCCTCAAGACTTCCTCCACCAAGAAGGAAAGAAGGGTAACGGTCATAGACGACTCTTTTCTGAGGGGAACAGAGGACCCCATATGTCAGCCAGACCATACCTTTAGGGAATTCTGCTGCCTACCTGGGGTCCAGGTCAACGACATTACCAGGAAACTTCCTGACCTTGTTCACCCCTCCGATTATTACCCCTTAGTGATAATTCAGGCTGGAAGTGATGAAATTGATGAGAGAAGCCTGAAGACTATGAAAAGGGATTCAGGGGATTGGGGAAGTTACTGGATGGTGTGGGTGTGCAGGTGGTGTTTTCCTCTCCTTCAGTGGTGGGGAGGGATACTGAGCAGACCTGGAAGGCCCAGCTGATCAATACATGGCTGAAAGGCTGGTGCCATCGCAGGAATATTGTTTTTGTTTTTTTTTTTTGATCATGGGGAGATTTAGTTGGCACCTCGCCTAATGGCTGCCAATGGGACCCACCTGTCTCAAAGGGGGAAATGGATTCTAGACCAGGATCTGACAGGGCTCATTGTGAGGGCTTTAAACTAGGTGTGAAGACTGACGAGGGGACGGGGCGGGGGAGGAAATGATGCTCGACAGAGATGAGCCTGGGGGAGCAGTTCGAGGGTTGGAGGTGAGGGCAGTGGTGCAACTGAAATGCATCTACACCAACGCACGCAGCATGCGCAACAAACAGGAGAAGCTCGAAACCATTGTGCAGCAGGCAAACTATGACACTGTCAATGAAATGTGGTGGGACCACTCCCAAAACTGAAGTGCTCCAATGGATGTCTATAAGCTCTTCAGAAGGGACAGGCAACTAAGGAGAGGAGGTGGTGTGGCTCTTTATATTAGAGAGTGTTTTGATGTTGTTGGGATCGGGTTTAGGAATGAAAAGGTAGAGTCCCTGTGGATAAGGATCAGGGGGTTGGCCAACAAGGTAGACATCCCGGTGGGGGGCTGTTATAGACCACCAAACCAGGATGAAGAGACGAATGAGGCGTTCTATAAGCAGCTGATGGAAGTCACTCAATCACCAGCGCTTGTTCTCATGGGGGACTTCAACTTCACAGACATATGCTGGAAATACAATACAGCCCTGAGGAAGCAGTCTAGAAGGTTCCTGGAGTACACGGAAGACAGCTTCCTGACTCAGCTGATTAGTGAGTCTACAAGAGAGGGTGCTCCGCTAGACCTCCTGTTCATGAACAGAGAAAGACTGGTGGGAGATGTGGGGGTAGGGAGTTGTCTTGGGCAGAGTGACCCTGACATGGTAGAGTTCTCTATTTATGGTGAAGTCAGGAGGGCCATCAGCAAAACAGCTACTTTGGACTTCTGGAGGGCAGACTTTGAATTGTTCAGGGCACTGGTAGGGAAGGTCACTGGGAGTCAGTCCTAAAGGGCAGAGGGGTCCAGGAAGGCTGGATGCTCTTCAAATAGGATGTCTTAATGGTGCAGGAGTAGGCTGTCCCCGTAAGATGAGCCGGCGGGGAAGAAGACCAGTGTGGCTGAACAGGTATCTTTTGCTGAGTGTCCAGGAGAAAAAGAGTTTATGTCCAGTGGAAGAAGAGACAGGCAACTCGGGGAGAGTACAAGAAACTTGCCATCATATGCAGAGAAAAAAATCAGGGAGGCCAAACCCCGGTACGAGCTCAACCAGGCCACTATTGTTAAGGATAAAAATAAATGTTTTTATAAATATATTAACGGCAAAAGGAGGGCCAAGGAGAATCTCCATCCTTTACTGGACAAAGGGAGGAACATGACTACTAAGGATCAGGAAAAGGTTGAGTTTCTTAATGCCTTCTTTATATCTGTTTTTACTAGCCAGACCACTTGTCCTTGGGGTACTCAGCCTCCCGACCTGGAAGTCTGGGACAGGGAGCAGAAGAAACCCCCCACAGTTCAGGTGGAAACAGTTAGAGACCTGCTGCTCCACCTGGACTGTCACAAGTCCATGGGGCCAGATGGGATCCACCCAAGGGTGCTGAGTGAGTTGGCAGTTGTGGTTGCTGGGCTGCTTTCCATCATCTGTCAGCAGTCATGGTCATCCAGAGAGGTCCCAGGTGATTGGAGACTTGCTAATGTGACACCCATCTAAAAGAAGGGTCGTAAGGAGGACCTGGGGAACTACAGGCCTGTCAGCCTGACCTTGGTGCCAGGAAAGGTGATGGAACAGGTAATCTTGAATGCAATCACGCAGCGTATGTGGGTCTGCTGAGGGATCGGGCTCAGTCAGCATGGGCTCATGAAATGCAAGTCCTGCCTGACCAACCTCATCTCCTTATATGACCGGAAGAGCCGCCTGATGGATGAGGGAAAGCCTGTTGATGTAGTCTACCTAGACTTCAGCAAGGCCTTTGACAAGTTCTTTCACAGTATTCTCCTGGAGAAACTAGCAGGCCATGGCTTGGACAGGTACACTTTTTGATGGATTAAAAACTGGAGAGCCAGGCCCAGAAAGTAGTGGTGAACAGAGTGAAATTCAGCTGGCAACCTGTCACTAGTGGTGTTCCCCAGGGGTCGGCGTTGGGGCCTACCCTCTTTACTATCTTTACTAATGATTTGGATGAGGGAACTGAGTGCACCCTCAGTAAGTTTGCAGGTGAGACCAAGCTGGGGGGAAGTGTTGATCTGCTGTAGTGTAGGAAGGCCCTGCAGAGGGACCTGGACAGGATGGGTAAAGGTGCAGAGGTGAGTGGAATGAGGTTCAACATGGCTAAGTGCCAGGTCTTACACTTTAGCCACAGCCATCCCATGCAATGCTACAGGCTTGGGGGAGAGTGGCTGGAAAGCTGTGCAGAGGAAAAGGATCTGGGGATGCTGACTGAACCTCACCTGAACATGAGCTGGCAGTGTGCCCAGGTGGCCAAGAAGGCCAATGGCATCCTGGCTTGTATCAGGAATAGTGCAGCCAGCAGGGCCAGGGAGGTGATTGTTCCCCTGTACTCTGCTCTGGTGAGGCCACACCTCAAGTACTGTGTTCAGCGTTGGGCCCCTCAGTACAAGAAGGACATTGAGGCCCTGGAGCTTGCCCAGAGAAGGGCTACAATGCTGGTGAAGGGCCTGGAACACAAGTCCTATTAGGAGCGGTTGAGTGAGCTGGGGTTGTTTAGTCTGAAGAAGAGGAGGCTCAGGGGAGATGATGCTGCTCTCTACAACTACCTGAAAGGAAGTTTTTAGGAACTGAGGATTGGCCTCTTCTCACAGGTAACTAGTGATAATACTAGAGGGAATGGCCTCAAATTGTGCCAGGGGAGATTAAGGTTGGAAATTAGGAGACATTTGTTCTCAGAAAGAGTAGTCAGGCATTGGAATGGGTTGCCCAGGGAAGTTATGGAGTCACTATCCCTGGGGGTGTTTAAGGAAATGTTGTACGTGGACTTAGGGACATTGTTTTAGTGGTTGGTATTGGTAGTAGGGTGATGGTTGGACCAGATGATCTTGAAGGTCTTTTCCAGCCTTAATGATTCTATGATTCTAAGAGCCAGTTCCAGCTGGGTCCAAAAGGGACCCTCTGCTGACCAGAGCTGAGCCAATGAGCAATGCTGGTTGTGCCTCTGTGAGAGCAGATTTCAGAAAGGGAAAAAAAAAAAAACTGCTCTGCCATAGCAGCCGGGAGAGAAGAATGAGAAAATGTAGAGAGAAAGAACCCTGTAGACACTAAGGTCAGTGAAGATGGAGGGAAGGAGGTGATCCAGGTGCTGGATCATAATTTCCCCCATGGCCTGTGGAGATTCCCATGGTGGAGCAGGCTGTCACCCTACAGACCATGGTGTACTACGGCAGAGCCCATTTCCACAACGCGGGCCATGGAGGACCCTACACAACAGCAGTGCTGGCCAAAAGAAAGTCTGACTCAAGATAAATTTGAAAGAAAACTATCATCTGTATACAAATGTGACCATGAGTAAATCATCTTACGCCATATACAGTGGGCAGGCCAAGAGCCCCTTGAGCTCTCCTGACATGACAGCAGGCTGCACACCAGGACCTTGCCTTAGGCGAGGATGTCTCCCAAGGTTGCTTCTGCAGATTGAGACAACCCTATTGCTATAGATATTCGGGAAGTGGATTGGGAAAGTAACATCATGTTAATGTGCAGTAAACTGCGTAAAGGGTTTGTGTAATGCATATAATCCTTTAGATGTAATCTCTCAACCAAATCTGGGACTAGGAATGGATTCAGTCACATCTAGGCTCCTTACTTCTTCAGTTCAAGGAGATTAGAAAGCAAGGAGGTCCACTCTTAACCTCATGACTCAATGGGAGGGTTTCCTTGATATAATGTTACCTAAACCATTTTCATATGCAGTCTTTATATAGTATATAATGTCTTTCATTTAGTGTCTTAGAGTAGTATATATCATCTTTTGTATATTGTGTAATTAAGTGTATCAAGTTATAATCAGGTGTACCTTGCCATCATCAAATCTTTGCTAAATTGCGTAGGTTTTGTTATCAATAAATCATAGTGCTGCTTATCCTTTCTGAGAGAAGTGCATATTATCCTTTTTTTTTTTTTTTTCCCCAACCCATGGCAACATAATCCACACAGAAGTAAGAAGGTGTTTATTTTTCATGCTTATTCTTGTGTGTAGGTTAATGCATAATCTGGTCCAAGATTGGAGAAGGAATGGACATATTTCAGGAAAAATAAATATTCATACAGAAAAACAATTACTTGTTATGACTTTGAGAATTATAGTGTCAAAAGTACATCTTGACACTTTTCTTCAGTAATGAGGATCAACAATGATGACAGGGAATCACACCACAGAAAAACAGGTTTCATGAAAATCTGTTATTTTCCACATGTTCTCATCAATCAAGTACTACATAGTTTGAATGTATACGTGTTCCTTCCTTATCCCAGGAAAAAAAAAAAAAAATCCCTTTTGGACAACTCCTACACAATCTATTCAGCTATATTAAATGAACTTAAAAAAACTTTAAACTTTATTTAATATTTTAAATAAGGTAACTATTTCTAGAACTACCGACCTAGTCCTTAGCATGACAAAAAAAAAAAAAAAAAAAAAAAAAAAGCTAACAGTGAAAGAACAAGTTACTCCAAAAACAGGTAATTTAAGGTTTGGGGAACTTTTTTTTTTTTTTTTTTTTTTTTTTAAAAAAAAAAGGTTTCTCTGTCTCTTTTGTTTCACTTACAAAACCATGCTGCTGTCACTGAATCAATAGCTTTTCACAGCTTCCATTTCCAGGTTCAATCACATCTTTATAACATGGGAGGCAAGCCCCTGGCCTATACTGTTTAATCCACACAGAAGAAAAAAGAAAAAAAAAAAAAAAAAAGGAAGAAAAAAGAAGCAACAGGAAGAAAAAAAAAATCTCTACAAAGACTATACAGAAACAACAGCATGTCTCAGCAGGTATCTGAGACAAGAGCTGTGATCCATGCATTGAAGCACCCATGTTCTTGTGTTACCAGCAGCCAAAATCCACCAAACAGAATCAACTCTCATGCAGAAACCCTATGAAAGTTGGAGGTGAAATCTGTGCTGTTGAATCTTCCTCAACCTTGGCAAACATGTTTATCAGCAGTCTTGCCTGATAAGCCTGACCACCTGTAGAAAACTTTATTTCAGATTTAAAAACCTAAATGTAGGTTTCTGTACATACCTATATGAGACTCTGTATCTACAGGCTAAGAAGCTCAGGATAATATATTTAACAAACAAGTTAGGTACACTGATGATCAAACTGAAATGTATTAGGCTAAAATCAATAGCTCCATGTGCCATTAACTATGTTGGCTAGATCAGCAGAGATAACAATGGAAGCATAGATTTAGTTCAGATATAACTATCTACATAGCAGACACCTACCTGAAGTTGGAACTGAGTACCTATCTTGAGTAGAGACAGTATTTTTAGTTCTGAAAATGCCTTAATCTTGTTACTTTAACCTTTTGCCATTGCTTAGTGATTGATAGAACATGTTAACAGGAAGATTATGTGAAAACTTCCTAAACTAACAAATATATGAGCATTTGCACAGGACTCAAATCTTTCAACACAAAAACTTTTTTGAAACAATATAAAGCAATCTCACATATGACTTCCATACATTTTCTAAAAATCTTGTGCATCTAAGGTAGATTTTTCAATACTAGTCCTGAGTTTGCTGTGAAAAAACAATCAATCAAACAAACAAACAAACAAAAAAACTCAAGCAGATCAAGAACTCAAGACTGAGTGAATACGAACTTTCAAGCTTCAAAAGACAACAGAAAATATTACAATCTGATGGGAAGGTCTAGAGTGGAACTGGCATCTTTTGCTGCAAAGCTGGAAGCAACAGTTCCACAGGCATCTGTTCTTCAAGTATGTCACTTCGGAAACATGCCAAGTTTTCATTTTACTGCACCAATAGACAGGACAGAATATTAACTACACAACTGTAGGAAAAAAGTAGAACATTTCTTTAATATGATTTTTAAGAAAATAAGAATTTTTCTGTTTACTGTATTTGCTTCTTTAACACAGGAAAAAAACAAGCAAACAAGCAAATACCTCAGCATTCATTATTTGCCACCATGATATGTTTATTTTCCCTGAGCCTTAAATAAATAAATAAATGATAATTAAAAAAATAATAATCCCCAAACCAAGTAACATACAGTAACAACAAAACAAGCTAAAATTATTAACAGCCTGCACATTACTTAGAGCACCATAGAGATGATGGATGATACAATGATGACAGATGAGTCCTCACTCCTGTTTTAAATTCTATCTACTACATAAATTAGTAATGTCATCAATATGATTGCTAGCTGTTCACTCACCTTCTGCAGCAGCTGCTGCTTTTTTTTCCTGGCTCTGGTCCTTTGATTTTTCCATCTAACTCAGTATTACAAGTCAGTGCAGGACCTGCTTGCAGCAGGTGCAGATGATTCGGGCAGAGAAATGTGTTAAGGAGTCATTGATGTTATTGTGGCATCTGATTTCCTGTTTGATTGGGGAAACAAGTGGGGTTCATTCTGATATTGTCTAAAATGTGGTTTTGTTTGTCTGTTTTCTTTGTTTTGCTGTTGGCTATAAGGTGTGTATGATGTGGGATCTGTGACAGCACCTTCAGACAAATTCAAATTAATGCCATCTCAGCCATTTGGTAATGTCAAGAAAGTTAACTTAGGCAATGGTTTCTAAAGCATATTTAATTACTATTGTCTTCTGTTAGTTTAGTTTGACCGACTGGAGCATAGTATTCAGATCAGCATTTAACTCTTTGAAGCTAACAAAGATTAAAAAGTCTACGACAAAGGCCCTGTTATTTATGCATGGTCTCTTTGATCTGATCTATGATTGCATCGATACTCTCACAATCAACAACTTTTTGGTCCCTTGGAAATTCATTAAACATATTGAATATATTTAATGCATTAATGCTGAGGTTTCTAAGAAGGAATAGATACGTATATACTCTTAATTCTCCACAAGTACTGATCCCATAGAGAGAAGGAGATAATAAATTCAGGTTTCATTGAATTTAATCACTGTAAATATTACGTGGTATCACAACCTAGGTTATTAAACTGAATGTACTCATGTTTCTAAAGAATACTGAGGTTCTGAGAGATACACATTTATAATATAATTCCTGATGTCCTAATCCATATACCACATTTCCAACATAAATAAATAAAGTTTTGGACTCTGTCATTTCTCAGAAAAAGCTTAATGGCTAAATTTTTAATTGCATTTTTTTATTGACAAGATTTAATTACAGTATATTTATGCAATGTACTACAGAACATTTAACAAACCATGAAGGATTATAATTAATAGTTAAAACTGAATTATACTGATCATACAGATAAAGCATGTGTTATGTTGAAGTATCTGTCCTTTTTATTCTTTGTTAGCTTACACACAACTTTGGAAATACAGAAACTAAAATGAGTCTGGAAAACTACTGTGAATTCTTAAGGTTTCATTCTTCAAAACGCAAACTAATAGTCACCAGCATAGAAGGCATATCTAGAGAAGAACTCAGAAAAATTAACATTATTAATAATATGTAAAGTTTTTCTTTTTGGAGAAACACTGAACAGGCTGAGACTTCTCTCACACATCATGGACATCTCTAATCTACAATACATGAGAGAAATGCACAACAATATTTCTTTTCATGATATAAGTTTCTTCTTCTGTGAATGTATGAATCTTAAAATTTGTGTTCTTAGACTGTTTAACACTTCTGAGTACTATTCACTTTAATATCAGAAGCATTGAATAGTATGGGAAAAAAAAATCACAATATTATCCAAATCTATGAGGTATAAGAAAGTTCCTCACTCTCCTGTTTTTTTTTTTTTCTTTTTCGTTTTTTTTTTTTTTTTTTTTTCCTCTTTACTCTGATCCCAGTCTCTTTTGATTTGGCATTTCTCTTAACACTAGAGTCATTTTGGTAGGAAATAGGTCTTGGTTTGTTTGTTTGTTTGTTTTCAGTCTTTGGGATTCTTAAAAGGAATGAAAGGCAAAAGTGAACAAAATGAAGTTAATCCATATGTTTGTTGTTAACATCTGTTTACCCTAACAGGAATACATGATGCTGAGATCTATTCAATCCCACTGAATTTATTGTTCATAAACTGGAGATGCTCAGAAGTGATCTCTTATCTTTCTCTAACGGATCCAGATTTTGTGGATTATCTGTCCAGACACTTCTGGAAAATTGCTGCCATTCAGAAATAAAACAGAAGATAATGTATAAAAATAATAATAATTATTAAAAAACAAACAAACAAACAAAAATACATTAAATATATATCAAAGATCTATGTTCTCTCAGTTCTTTGTTCTGAAATAAACAAGCCAATATTCACCTTCTGGCTCTGGTTCCATAAGAAAAAATCTTAAAATGAATAGAACATGTAACTATTGACTGAAAAAAAATAGTGACATGATCACATTTCATTAAATTACCCAGCTTGTCAGTTTTGATGACAGACTTTTGCGAGTAGCATTTAGGAACTATAACCTGTGGTCTCAAAGTATGATGTGCCTTCCCTGTTCTATTAATAACTACTTTTAATCCAAGAATTAGAAGTATGTTTTTTCAATGAGGTCTTAACTTTATCTGACAATATGCAAAGTTTCAGGATGAGTAAGATAATGAGGGTGATGGAGACAGGTGAAATACAATATATAGTTTTAAACTTGGCAATCACTCTGCACCAGACAGTCTGTGTTAAGGAGAAATGGCTATTAAAAGGAACAAAACAAAATAAAACCCTAAAATTATGATCTATTTTTACAGGTTGTACCCAGTTCTTGCCATTTGACACTGATTTCTTATTACTCTCTATTTTTTAAATTTCCTGAAATATTAAAAAATAACACTGGAAATAGCTTTGAAAAGTTATAATACATACATAAACTTAAAGAGAAAAATCTCTGAAAATCTTATATACTTCCTCCTACTGATTTTTACTGGATTGAGACATTGCTGGAAACTGGAAGCAACTCTTCTTCATTTCATTATAGATAATCACGTTCCAATGGTATTTGTGGAATATAGGCCAGTCAACAATGTGAACATTGCACTGAATCATCTCTATGCTGAAAAGACTTCATTACAGATAAAAGTCTGAATGATAGAACTCAATGTTTTCTATAAAGTAGGCCTGAAGTGGAAATGTAAGTAAAAAAAAAAAAAAAAAACCTCTAAGGCTAATTAGTCATAATTTTAAGCCCTGTGGTTTCTATTTTACTTCATTTCAGTGGGGAAGTACATAATAGCCAGAGAAGACCAGTTCTTTAGTCTTGTGGTTAGATGCATGAATTTGATTTGCTAGCACCACCAGAATTGTCATTAGTTCTTCATAGAATCATAGATCATAGAATGGTTTGGGTTGGTATGGGCCTTAAAGACCAACTAACTCCAACCCCCCTGCCATAGGCAGGGATGCCACCCGCTGGATCAGGTTGGCTAAGGCCCCAGTTCAGCCTGGCCTTGAATACCTCCAGGGATGGGACATCCACAACTTCTTTTGGCAACCAGTTCCAGTATCTCACTACCCTTACAGTGAAGAATTTCCCCCTAACATCCAATCTAAACCTCCCTTCTTTCAGTTTAAAACCACTCCCCCTTGTCCTATCATTATCTACATGAGTAAAGAGTCCTTTTCCATCCTTTTTATAAGAACCCTTTAAGCACTGAAAGGCCACAATGAGGTCTCCACAGAGCTTTCTTTTCTGTAGGCTGAACATTCCCAGCTCTCTCAGCCTTTCTTCATAGGAGAGGTGCTCCAGCACTCTAATCATCTTTGTAGCCCTCCTCTGGACCTGTTCTAACAGGTCCACATCCTTCTTGTGCTGGGGGCCCCAGACCTGAATGCAGTACTCCAAGTGGGGCCTCACAAGGGCAGAGTAGAGGGGGACAACCACCTCCCTCGACCTGCTGGTCACGCCTCTTTTGATGCAGCCCAGTATGCAGTTGGCCTCCTGGGCTGCAAGTGTGCACTTCTGGCTCATGTCAAGCTTTTTATACACCAAAACCCCCAAGTCCTTCTCCGCAGGGCTGCTCTCAAAGAGTTCTTGGCCCACTCTGTACTCCTGTCTGGGGTTGCTCTGACCCAGGTTCAGCATTTTGCATTTGGACTTGTTGAACCTCATGTGGTTCACATAGGCCCACTTCTCCAGCATGTCCAGGTCCTGGACATGCTTCTCTTCCTTCTTTGGTATCAACTGCACCACTCAGCTTGGTGTCATGTACAAACTTGCTGAAGGTGCACTCAATCCCATCATCTATACAATTGATGAAGATATTGAAAAGCACTGGTCCCTGAGGGACACTGCTCATCACTGGTCTCCACTTGGACATAGAGCCATTGACCACTACTTTCTGGGTGCAGCCATTGAGTTAATTCCTTATCCACCAGATGGTCCACCCTTCAAATCCATATCTTTCCAATTTAGAGATTAGGATAACATGTGGGACCATGTCAAAAGCCTTACAGAAGTCCAAGTAGATGACATCAGTCAGTTTTCCCTTGTCAACTGATGCAGTTAGTCCATCATAGATGGCCACAAGATTGGACAGGCATGATTTACCCTTGGTGAAGCCATGCTGGCTGTCCCAGATAACATTCTTGTCTTGCATGTGTCTTAACATTGTCTCCAGGAGGATTCATTCCATGATCTTGTCAGGCACAGAGGTGAGGCTCACCTCTCTGTATTTCCCTAGGTCTTCCTTTCTACCCTATTTAAAATTGGGAGTGATGTTTCCTTTTTTCCAGTCACTGGAGACTTCACCTGATTGCCATGATTTTTCAAATATGATGGAGAGTGGCTTGGCAACTACATCAGCTAATTCCCTCAGGAGCCTGGGATGCATGTCATCAGGGCCCATAGACTTGTAGTTGTTGAGTCAGGAGGTCACGAACTTGCTCTTCGCTTACAGTGGGAGGGACTCCTTTCCCCCAGCCCCTGTCTAGAGTTTCAGGGACTAAAGAGATGTGGGAAACCTGACTACTAGTGAAGACCAAGGCAAAGTTGTTGTTAAGTACCTCTGCCTTCTCCATATCTATCATTACCAGTTCTCCATCTTCATTTGTCAGAGGTTTTACAATCTCCCTAGTCTTTCTTCTGAGGCCAATGTACTTGTAAAATCCCTTCTTGTTATTCTTTGCATCCCTCACCAAGTTTAGTTCTGTCAGTGCCTTGGCTTTCCTGATCCCATCCCTGCACATCTGCACAGCATTTTGTTACTCTTCCCAGGGCACACAGCCCTTTTTCCACCATCTGTGCTTTCCTTCTTTTGTCTAAGTTTGACCAGAATTTCCTTGTTCCGCCATGATGGTTTCCTACCTTCCCTGCTTGATTTATTGTGTATGGGAATAGAGAGCTCTTGTGCTCTCTGTCCTTAAACAGTTGCCAGCTCTGATCAGATCCTCTGTCCCTAAGGACCGTGTCCCATGGGATCTCCTCCACTAATTCTTTGAACAGTTGGAAGTTGGATCTTTTGAAGTTCAGCATCCTGACTTTGCTCTTAGCCAGCCCCATATCCCTCGAGATCACAAACTCAACCAGGGCGTGGTCACTGCAACCTAGGTTTCCTCCATTTTTAACCTCTTTAATGAGCTCTTCTGCATTGGTGAACACCAGGTCCAGTAATGCTTCTCCTCTGGTTGTCCTGTCTGTTTGTTGGTTTGTCTAATACCTGGATGAGGAAGTTGTCCTCAATGGACTCAAGGAGTCTCCTGGATTGCTTATTGCCTGCCACAGGGCTTTCCCATCAAACATATGGGTGGTTGAAATCCCCTAGGAGGATGAAAGCCTGTGAGCATGATGCTTCCTGCAGTTGGAGCAAGAAGGCCTCGTCAATAGAAAATTTCAAGTTTAAATGTTTGAAGTGCTTGTGTAAAAAACATAACTCTATGCTTTTGCAAATGACTGGTTGGGATGTTTAACAACTAGCAATCTCTCACTAATCATAGAATCATAGAATAATTCGGGTTGGAAAAGACCTCTAAGATCTTCTGCTCCAACCTTTAACCCAATACAGTAAAACGTAATAAAACAGTGGAAGCAACAACAAGATTTATAGCATCATAACATATCCCTGTGACAAGCAGTTTGGATGTTGGAAGTGACAATCTGTTTTTTATAGTATTGTGGTGGTTTTACCCTGCTGGGCAGCTGAACTCCACCACAGCTTCTCTCTCACTCCCCCTCCTTTGAAGAAGAGGGGGAGAAGAAAAAAAGTATGCTGGGAAGGAAAAAAAAAATGGATTGAGATATGGATAATTTAATTAAAGGGAAAAGGAAGAGGGAAAAGAACAAGCAAAGGCTGCACAGAAGCACAGAGAGAGAGAGAAAAGAAGAACTCTCTACTTCCCATCAATGAGTGATGTTCAGCCATGGCCCAGGGATGCAGGGCCTCAATACTTGTAACAACTATTTGGGAGGACAGACATCTTCATAACAAGAGCCCCCCTCTCCTTCCCCTTTCCCACCTTTTATTGCTGAGTGTGACATCATATAGTATGGAATATCCATTTGGTTGTTTTAGGTCAGCTGCCCTGGTGATGTTCCCTCACCATCACTTGCCCATCCCCAGCCTGCTGGTTCTTGGGGTTGGGAGGGGTGTGGGGTGGGGGTGGGGGGTTTGGAGGGAGTCTTGATGCTGTGTCAGCACAGCTCAGCAGCAGACAAAACACTGGTGTGATACCAATGCTGTTCTAGCTACAAGTGGAGAGCACAGCACTGTATGGGCCCTTGCAGTGAAATGGAACTCCATCCCAGCGAGACCCAGTACAATTATTGAAAGAGGTGGTATCAAACGTGGTAAATTTTTCAGGTTTGCATCCTAAAAACTGTATCATTTTCATCCTTGGCCTGTGATCTTGAGACTGTAGAAGGGTATATTTTTTGCACCTCACCCCCCCCCCCAACACATTGATTCAAATTTCTAGTAATGCAAGTCTAATTATTATTCCACCTCATTTGTGAATCAATCAATTCAGTGACTGTTAGAAATATATAACAACTTTTCAAGACCAATCCATAGGAGAATATTATGGCCTGTGGATACAGATTGTGGATACAGATTGGACAGATTGGAGAGCTGAGCGATCACCAACCACATGAGGTTTAACAAAAGCAAGTGCTGAGTCCTGCACCTGTGACAGGGCAACCCTGGCTATACATACAGACTGGGCGATGAGACACTGGGGAGCAGCCCCGCAGAGAGGGATCTGGGAGTTGTGGTTGACAGCAAGCTGAATATGAGCCAGCAGTGTGCCCTGGCAGCCAGGAGGGCCAACAGTATCCTGGGATGCATCAAGCACGGCATTGCTAGTCGGTCGAGGGAAGGGATTGTCCCCCTCTACTCTGCGCTGGTGCGGCCTCACCTCAAGTTCTGTGTGCAGTTCTGGGCACCACAGTACAAGAAGGACATAAAACTGTTGGAGAGTGTCCAGAGGAGGGCTACGAAGATGGTGAAGGGCCTAGAGGGGAAGACATATGAGGAGCGGCTGAGGTCACTTGGCCTGTTCAGCCTGGAGAAGAGGAGGCTGAGGGGAGACCTCATTGCAGTCTACAGCTTCCTCGCGAGGGGGAGTGGAGAGGCAGGTGACCTATTCTCCGTTATCACCAGTGACAGGACCTGCGGGAATGGTGTTAAACTGAGGCGAGGGAAGTTTAGGCTGGACATGCGGAAGAGGTTCTTCACCGAGAGGGTGGTTGCACACTGGAACAGGCTCCCCAGTGAAGTAGTCACTGCACCAAGCCTGTCTGAATTTAAGAAGCGATTGTACTGTGCACTTAGTCGCATGGTCTAAACTTTGGGGTAGACCTGTGCGGTGCCAAGAGTTGGACTAGATGATCCTTATGGGTCCCTTCCAACTTGGGATATTCTATGATTCTATGATTCTGTGATTCTAGTCTTTTTCTCAGGTAGTAAAAATCCTAGATTCGTAGCTGATGGATGAACACTCCTAGAAATGGAGTCTGTTGCTATGGGGAACAATACTCTTAGTATCTCTTGTTTCCTTGCACTTTCTCAGTCATGTAGGTCTGCATTTGTATAATACTTTAACCTTCAGATTAGGACAATGAAAGTCAATGAAATGCTTCATTTTTTTCCTTCAAATGTTCAGATATACATACTGCATAAATATCTATGTTTTTCTCTTTTTTGTGAAATTCTGCAGTTTGTCTCATAATTATTATTTTTTTATTCTTTATGAACAAATCTAGGAAATCTAGGAAAAGAACAAAAAATGTTTATGTGAATGTCTAAGTAACAGATGTGCATGCAGCATTGTTATTATTATATCACAAATAATTATCCTATACTATTATGAATAAACCAACTCATCCCTTGTGACAGCTTCCTGCTGGAAATTATCATCAGGCCACTGTAAATGGGAATTACCTATTTACAGGGGGCAAATTAGACGCGCAGATTAGCAAACACAGATCTTGTTACAAAGAGAAATTTGAATATAACATTTTTCAACTTTAAATAGTTCGGTAGCCTAAGTACTGCTCAGCATTTATGTTCTCTTAGAAGCTAAATCTCTGTAAAGAAGGAATTGAAAGCAATCTTACACAAAACATGAAAAGCAAAACAAAACAAACAAACAAAAAAGAAAAAAAATGAAAATGAGGCTAGAGCAATGCCTTAGGAACTTGGTAAGGAACACTCCCTGAACAGTTCAAAATATTTTTATATATTCAAGATTATAATCCATATAGGAGAGACAATATAAAAAGGTGAAATTATCTGGAATTAAGAAAAGAAAAAAAAAAGGGAAAGGGAAGGGAAGGGAAGGGAAGGGAAGGGAAGGGAAGGGAAGGGAAGGGAAGGGAAGGGAAGGGAAGGGAAGGGAAGGGAAGGGAAGGGAAGGGAAGGGAAGGGAAGGGAAGGGAAGGGAAGGGAAGGGAAGGGAAGGGAAGGGAAGGGAAGGGAAGGGAAGGGAAGGGAAGGGAAGGGGGAAGGGAAGGGAAGGGAAGGGGGAAGGGAAGGGGGAAGGGGGAAGGGAAGGGAAGGGAAGGGAAGGGAAGGGAAGGGAAGGGAAGGGAAGGGAGGGAAGGGAAGGGAAGGGAAAAGGGAAGGGAAGGGAAGGGAAAAGAAAAAGGAAAAAAGAAAAGAAAAGAAAAGAAAAGAAAAGAAAAGAAAAAAGAAAAGAAAAGAAAAGAAAAGAAAAGAAAAGAAAAGAAAAGAAAAGAAAAGAAAAGAAAAGAAAAGAAAAGAAAAGAAAAGAAAAGAAAAGAAAAGAAAAGAAAAGAAAAGAAAAGAAAAGAAAAGAAAAGAAAAGAAAAGAAAAGAAAAGAAAAGAAAAGAAAAGAAAAGAAAAGAAAAGAAAAGAAAAGAAAAGAAAAGAAAAGAAAAGAAAAGAAAAGAAAAGAAAAGAAAAGAAAAGAAAAGAAAAGAAAAGAAAAGAAAAGAAAAGATGGGATAGTCTGTCTGCAGAAGCCAAAGGCTGAGTTGGGAAAAGAAAAAACTACATGAACTCCTTAAAACTCCTGTTTTCTAGACAGCAGATGGCATAAACAGCATTCAGTAACATGCCAACACAACTAGTATTTAATAATATCTTATCTAGTTTAGCCAACCCTAACTATCACAGTTTAAATCTACAACTATGATCAAAATGTAGAAGAACAATCTACCATACTTTCAGGCTACATAATACAAATCAGTATTCCTTTCACATCCAAACAAAGCTGCAAATGCTGCAGCAGTGGGTCTTGTGACAAAAAAAATGAGTTAACAGCAGCAACAACCATGTCTCATGACAAGGGCTAATACACAGAACCATACATCTTCGTGGTTTTTTTTTTCTGTTGTTGTTTTTCAAAAAAAAAAAAAAAACATGGACACAATGTATGTGAGGACCTAGAAAGACAAGACCAAGCATCAGTCAGACTGGCATTTCTTACTGCTAGGCCTCCTAGCAGAGAATTTGGCAGTATCATTGTGGGACAGATTCTTAGTGAAAGCATAGTCAAATTCATACGTGAAACGTAAAACAACTACAGACAATCCAGTGGTGTTTTTTTTGTTTTGTTTTGTTTTGATGTTTTTTTTTTCTATTTTAAGCATGTACATATATTTCTTACTGACAGTTAAATCAGTACTCTGAATTCCATCTGACTAGAGGTATAAAATTATTTTAGTAAAGTTTAACTATTTCTGAGCAAATAGGAGTAAGAGAACAAAGAGGACTGGATGTTTGGCATTCACCATACCAAATATCTGGGAATACACATTTTTGTTGCTTCAGTACTTATCTATGGATCTGGAAGGCAGTCAAACAGAATAATACCTATCTGAAAGGTAGGTTCCATGAGCTGGAACTGGGCATTCCATGAGCAGCAGAAGCAAGAGTCATCTCCAAGCTGAAGATAATTTTCCCAGCTGAGCACTTGAGCACTTTCAGCTCAAGTGAGCTGAGCATTTTCATTTCCTTAGAAACAGTCTTTCTTTACCTTATTTTTTTCTCACAGAACTGTAACATTAACACTCAGTGTAATAAAAGCTACAGTCAGCTTTCTCACAGCATTTCCAAATTCTTTGATCTTCGTACTATTCACCCAGTTGGAAGCCTTTAAGACCTATATAATTTCCTTTCTCTTCTCTTACAACCATTGCTGAAAACAGACATAGCTGGTATTCATCTAGAAACACATAAAAAATGAAATGTGTTATACAAGTTAAAGGATTTTGACCTTCTTGCTAGCACATAAGATCTTTTATTTTATTTTTACTTTTTATGTTTTATTTATTTATTTATTTTCCCTCAGGGTTGAGTTATAAAACATAACATGTATTTATAGAAATAATGTTTGTGACCCTTGATTTGAGAATAAATCTTTGGACAGAAGTGAGTTGCACTTTCACGTTATTTTTGTCCTTTACTTTACATACTGCAATAAACAGAACAAACATTTAATCTTTATAAATGCTACATTTCATGAGAGCGCTCTCTTTCCTTTTCTAAAGAAATATAGTTGCTTTTTTATCATACCACGGGTTTCCTTGGTGATAAGTTGTTGAAAGAATAAGAAACAATAATAATAGTGTCTGAAGTTATTTTCCTCAAAAGTCTGTAGTTTTCAGAGTACTTTGATATTCAAAAATGTGATTATGTGGTTATATGAGTATAAATGGGGAACTACTTCATATAAGAGAATATGGAGGCTACCTTTGGAACACAATAAACAAAGAAAGAACCTAAAAACATGTGAGCAGATAATAGTTTAAAAGCATATAATTTGCCTTGAATAACCAGTTTTATTCAAAGAAACCTTGAAATTACATGAAAAAATATGTAATTTTTTTAACTGCTACAAAATGAAAAAAGCACCTTGAACACCTTCATAACAGATAGACTGGCTAGCAGGAGCTTTGTTTCTTGCATAACACATTTAGTATGTCTATTATTATTATTAATTATTATTATTATTATTGGTTCAGTATAACAGTTAGAGGCATTTCTAATATACTGTTATATCAGAATGCAATTTCCTGAAGTTAAAAAAAAAAAAAAAAAAAAGGTTTCTTACAAGTAATGATCCAGAGGAGTCTAAAATAAATCAATAAATATAGTCATCCTCCAGCAGAAATGATTTTAAGATTAATTGTCCCCAGTAAGATTTTATCTTTGTTTAAAAAGAAAAAAAAAAGTACAAGGATCTGAAATTTTGTTCAAAACCTTCACAGATCTTGACATTCAAGAGTTATTTTCTTAATGGTTTAATTTTCCTTTCTGCTGCTATTACTTTCATAAACTCAGAATCTGATCAGATCTGTCTCTGAGCTAGGCATGTATCTGATTAATTGCAATCATATGCCATTGGGGATGTTGCATAGAATAGCAAGTCCTCAGATATTCTCTCGTCCTAGTTGCTGGAAATTGAATAAGCTACTGAAAAGTACAATATTGTTTATATCTTCAAAAAGGAGTTTCAGACAAAGACATGATAAATTGTATGCTTAATAAAAGAGGTGTTAGAGAACTAGGATGTTAATATCTAATGATCAACAAGAAAACTCCTAATTATTGAAAGCACACAACAGCCATGACAGATTCACAGGGAACATTTCAGTTATCACGGTAGTTCATCTACTACTTGTCACTCCGGTCCTCAAAAAGGGCAAGGAGGATCTGGGAAACTACAGGCCAGTCAGTCTCACCTCTGTCCCTGGAAAGGTGTTGGAACAGCTTGTTCTGGATGCCATCTCCGAGCAATTGGAAGAGAAGAAGGTTATGAGGAGTAGTCAGCATGGATTCACCAAGGGGAAATTGTGCTCGACCAACCTCATTGCCTTCTATGATGCCATCACCAGCTGGGTAGATGGGGGGAGAGCAGTGGATGTCATCTACCTTGACTTCAGCAAGGCTTTTGATACTGTCTCCCATAACACCCTGCTAGGAAAGCTGAGAAAGTGTGGGATAGACGAGTAGACAGTAAGGTGGGTTGAGAACTGGCTGACTGGCTGAGCTCAGAGGGTGGTGATCGGTGGCGCAGAGTCCGGCTGGAGACCTGTGACTAGTGGTGTTCCCCAGGGGTCGGTGCTGGGTGCGGTCTTGTTCAACATCTTCATCAACGACCTTGATGAGGGAATAGTGTCCACCCTCAGCAAGTACGACGATGACACAAAGCTGGGAGGAGTGGCTGACACACCAGAAGACTGTGCTGCCATTCAGCGAGACCTGGGCCAGCTGGAAAGATGGGCAGGAAGAAACCAAATGAGGTTTAATAAGAGCAAGTGTAGAGTCCTGTACCTGGGAAGGAACAACCACACGTATCAGTACAGGCTGGGGGATGACCTGCTGGAAAGGAGCTCTGAGGAGAAGGACCTGGGGGTCCTGGTGGACAACAAGTTGACCGTGAGCCAGCAGTGTGCCCTTGTGGCCAAGAGGGCCAATGGGATCCTGGCGTGCATAAAAAGGAGCGTGGCCAGCAGGTCAAGGGAGGTGATCCTCCTCCTCTACTCTGCCCTGGTCAGGCCTCACCTGGAGTACTGTGTCCAGTTCTGGGCTCCCTGCTCCAAAAAAAGACAGGGATCTCCTGGAAAGAGTCCAGTGGAGGGCTACAAATATGCAACGAGGCCTGGAGCATCTTCCCTATGAAGAAAGGCTGAGAGACCTGGGTCTCTTCGGCCTGGAGAAAAGCAGATTGAGAGGGGACCTTATCAATATTTATAAATACCTTAAGTGTGGGAGACAAAGGGATATGGTCAACCTCTTTTCAGTGGTCTGTGGGGACAGGGCAAGGGGCATTGGCCACAAAATGGAGCATAGGAAGTTCCATACCAACATGTGAAAGAGCACCCTCACAGTGAAGGTGATGGAGCACTGGAACAGGCTGCCCAGCGAGGTTGTGGAGTTTCCTTCTCTGGAGATATTCAAGACCTGTCTGGATGTCTACCTGTGCAACCTGGTCTAGGGAACCTGCTTTGGCAGGGAGGTTGGATCTGATGATCTCTTGAGGTCCCTTCCAGCCCCTACAATTCTGTGATTCTGTGATCTGCTACAAGCTCACTGAATTGCACTTGCTCCTCAGCTTTCTAGGTTATATATTGTCCACTTTTTTATTGTTTTTAACATATGTCATAGAACATATATATATATATTTTTTAAATATAGCTTTTCTTAGATGGTACACTGTCCTCAAACTGCTATGACTGCAAAGATACATCTCGCTCTTTAATGTTCAAGCAAATTAAATCCACAACAGTGTGTAGGTCGAGATGTAAAGATAAACTTCTCTGACCTATCTTTGCTCTGATGTAGTTACACTTACTTGTGACTCTGTAACTAGGCTTACTTAATTAGAAGACCCCAAAGGAAAAAAAAAATCACAATTCCAAAATGATGAGAAAATTAAGTACTCTTGAAGGTGGAAATGAAATTATAAAAGCAAAATTCACATAATGCTTTGTATTAAGATTATAAATTCCCCATGGCCTCAGATTTTTTTTTATTTTTATTTTTTTTTTACATCAGAGCACAAAAGAGACCTAAAATTAAAGGGATATTCATTTACTATTGACATAGGAATGAACAACACAAAATAGCAAATGGTCTATTGTGGTGCCCAGTGATAGGATAAGAATCAAAGGGCACAAATAGAAACACAGGAAGTTCCATCTGTTCCATCATCTTTACTGTGAGGGTGACAGAGCACTGGAACAGGTTGCCCAGAGAGGCCGTGGAGTCTCCTTCTCTGGAGATATTCAAAACCCACCTGGACATGATCCTGTGTAATGGTGCTCTAAGTGACCCTGCTTGGCAGGGAGATTGAACTAGATGATCCTCAGAGATCCCTTCCAACCTCAACCAGTCCGTGATTCTGTGTGACATTCATAATTTCCTATATATGCTGTGTTTTAACACAAATATACTTTAGCTCAGATTTAAAGGGTATCTTCAAAGCAATCTGCAGCATTCAGGTAGCACTGCCGAATATAAACTGACTAATAAAACCTATTCTACGTGATAGTATAAAATAAACATATATATTTGTTGGAAATATTTAAAATGGTTCTCTGAACATTCTTGTGTTGGTGTAAAAAGTGCAATTTTGTCCTTCAACTTTTATTTACACTTTTGAGCTATAGGGCTAATACACTTTCCAATAAGGTATTTAAATAAAGTGGAAGTGTGGCAAAGCAGTTAGTTCTGCAAATTAGATAAATGTTGTGGAAAGTGCATCTCCTACCACCCTGTGGCAGTTTAGAATCACTGCATATTAGCATAACTTATTAAACTTATTCAGCTTAATTCATTCTTCCTTAATGTCTCAACAAGCAACGCTTAAAAAACAAAACAAAGGATCTCTGTCCAACTCAACACATGCATATGCAATGCATAAATTGCATAAAAAGTATTCACTATATTGGAAATGTTGCCTTGTAGCAAGTAGTACCATTTTTAAGGCAAATGAAAATATAGAAATACACAGGCCTGTCATTAGAAATTTCTAATAAATTGTGTTACTATACAAGTTACAATTTGTCCTCTATGCATAATAGTATCAGTACAACTACAAGATCAATATCTTTTGTAAATTTACAACACTGATTGATGACCTAAAGCAAAGTCACCCTCCCATTATGAATCAACATCAATTATCTTCATTCTGAGTAACAATATTGTTTTAAGATGGCCTTTACTTGTGTACATGTTGGTTTTGCAAATTATATAGTCAGTGTCAAGCTCATACAGGGAAAGATATATTGAATACCATGTTTACTTTGTTCCTATAAGATGAAGCTTATAAAATTGATTAACATTGATATAGATAAATAGGCTTCAAAAATATTCCTATTTTCAGCAGATATTATAAATTGCTTTGTAGTTTCATTCAGATTTCTGGGCGTTTGCAGTGATTATTTTCAACACAGTAGATTAATCTCAACATATAATTAGGAAAATATATATTTGTCATGTTTTCATCAAGAAGCACTGGTTACTTCAAGAATTTCAGGAATACGCTCCTCAGTTCTGCAGTTTTGGGGATATATGATCTTTTTCTTCATAAATATCTTTCACTCTTAAAAAGTGTTGAGAAAATGATAGTAAATCAATCAAAAACTGTTCTGAAAAACATACTACTTAAAAAAAAAAAAGTGACTGCACATGAGGCTGGTTCTGGGAAAAAAATATATATATACATCAGTAGTTGTGCGGCTGAAGATGTATTACCTGCATTTTTATCACACTGAAAGCTTTGAACTAAAATGCTGTTGTTATTTTTTCTTGAGTTACAGGCTAGCTGTTTGAATATTTTTAGCAAACTGTGATTACTTTCAAAAGGTTAAGTCATCCATGATATACACTGCTAAGCTTATGATCTTAAAGAGTAAAAGAGATGAAGTGTGAATTTGATATGATTACAAGACTATGCTTACAGAAAGATAAAGATATTATTAGCTAAGCCATATATAGGAACTTGAACAGATTCTATTCAAAGGAACACACTCCAATGGTGTTAGCAACGGTATTTTAATTAATCATATATCTCTGGTAAAAATTGATAGTGATGTTATTTATTTTATAGTTATAAACATCATATAGATGGTTAGGATTTCATTCATACAGTAGTAAATCTACATACATTATAGACAAGATGAATGATCTCATGAACATTTGGTGATATATTTTCTTAAAATAATTTGAAGCCTTTCCTACCCTGACCAGTGTTTTTTTGCATATGTAGTTTTGTTTAGTTGTGTTTAAATATTTTTGTATGTTAAGTAAAATAAATTTAGCGATTCATACTCATATAGGAAAATTTAATTAACTACTAGGTTAGCATAAGCTAGTGATTTGTATGTGTGTCTGCGTTTGTACTACATACATTGTAAAACTATCCATGTGTTAAACTGCAGAACAATGTGACAAATTGCATGTACCATGCACCTGTGACTACATCACCTGCTCTGTACCTGCTGAACCCTGCCTGCTAGGATATACTCTAACATTCCAGTTCTCTAAGGAGCTTCAAACAGCATATAAAATATGTAAAAAAACCTGACAGACAATAACAACCTTGTAGTATTCCCCCTTGTTTTATGATGATGTGAGCTTCAGAAACATCAAGGAGTTGTACCTGCTAACTAATCTGAAGAATGATAGGATGTCTATCATAGAAAGAAGAATCTCAGCTTTTCAGTTTCTCAGTGGGTTGTAGGAGTGTAGATTGAAATTAATGTTGCAACATGGATATCTTCAGGACATTTTTGCCTCTTACACCATTTATTTTTAAAGGGTAATGATATCCTTATCTCGCTCTGATTCCTGTATTTTCTTTTGCATCATGTTAAGTAGTAAATTCTTTCCAATTTTGATTTCTGGACAAGGTCCTTGTGTCCCTAACAACTCATATTAATTAGTATCTTCACAGATATACACATTTTTCTTAGTCTTGGTGAGATAAGAGGGAAATAAAGGAAAAAACGTGCCAGAAGAAAGGAAATTTGTTCCTGGTTTTGGGAAGGAGGAGAACCATCTTTCAGTGTTTTGTTTAGCATCCACAGAAGCCTTGATGAATGTGGAAACAGAAATGACTTTTTTTTTAATGTCTCCACTTTGTAGAAAAAAGACCGGTTACTTACTGTAGTGATCATTCTATTTAATTTACATCAATTTTTCAGCAGAGGTCAAGAGGAGGATTTATATTTTATATATATATATATATATATATATATAAATAAATTATATTATATTATATTATATATATCATATATAATATATATAATATATATGATATATTATATATAATATATATTATTGTATATTATATTATATTACTATATTATATAATATATCATTATATAATATATATAATATATATAATATTATATATATATGGGAAATATCAGGTAGTTATTTTAAGGTGGCAGCTCACCCATCCAAACAAGCAACTCTACCCTGCTGAATTGCAGACTCTCATATAAAATGTCCTTCTTCAGTATATTCTTGACAGTCCTGTGAGACAGATAGATCTTTGCAGATGATATAAAGGTGACAATTCTCTTTCTTATCTGCTTAAATATATAGCACTCAGGAAATATGTCTGAAGTTCTTACGGTCTTGTTCTCTTCACAGTTTTCTGCAGGTCTGCTACTAGATCTGTGATTCCTATAGCACTGAAGAAGCTATTCAGCTGGCATTAACTCTATAGGGGTCCCTTTGTTTTTCATATTTAAAAAGTACATAACTAGATTGTTCATTACAAGACAGAAATAGCTATATCTACAGAAGTCTATACAATCAGCATTGAACAGTTATCTAATATTTCTATGACATTTCACGAATAAATTACAATAGAAATTTATTAAATTATTTCTGTAGATGTGTGTTCTCAATTTCTCTGAGTAATAGTGCTTTGTACCAGGACTGATTTAAAAAACAAAATGTTGTGTTTAAAATTTTGAAACTTCAAAAATCTTTTAGCTTCATTGTCAAATGAATGTACCAATCCCAATAAAGTAAAAGCCAAATATAGACATTAATGAAGGTGTAAAGTTCAACTCAGAAGAGAATCTGGAACCTTCTCTTTTAAGGCTGGCTAAATCAAAATTAAGAAATTCAGAAAAGTTTCTCAGTTCCAATTTGTGATGATTGATTTCAGAACAGAGTGAAAATCAGGCCTTCTTTTCAACAGTGGAGGATGTCCTAGGTTCCACTGAACGGAGGAACACAGGCGAGGCAGAAGATGTGCAGTACTCTATATAAATGCATAATCCTCTTATAACAGGATTATAGATGTATGCTGCTATTTCCCTATTAGATCTTTATTATATTGCAAGTTTCTATCCCCTATTAAATATTTTTTGTTTTTCTCTTTGGTACCCAGAAGATAGGACTGAATAAATAAATAAATAAATAAATAAAATAAAATAAAATAAAATAAAATAAAATAAAATAAAATAATAAAATAAAATAAAATAAAATAAAATAAAATAAAATAAAATAAAATAATAAAATAAAATAAAATAAAATAAAATAAAATAAAATAAAATAAAATAAAAATTTGTATCTGAGCTAAAACTATGTGTAACAGGATTTAGCTATCTGTTGCTCAGCCTGTACAAGCAGAAAAGATCCTGTAACTTTTCAAGATGTTGGGTATAAAAACAAGTAAAATACCTACTCATAGACGCTAAGTAGTTCACATTTTCAGTTCAGAAAATATATTTATTTATAGTATATTGTTAATTTGTTTATCAGTGCTCTAAACATCTTTTATAAATGTTATAATTCCTTCTGAAATTATTAAATAGACAATAGAGAATTTCAGTTAACAACATATGTTTACAGAGCTTGTAAATGAACTTTGCTTCTGGCTTAATAGATATCACTACAGAATATTTCATTAAGATGTTAGTTGGTTAGAACCACAGTTTTATGCATGGATGGCAGGATATACTGACACGTAAAAAATTACCAGAAGTGTACTAGCAGATAAATACACTGTCCTGATTTGTGTTATTTGATGTAACTGGTAAATGTTGACTGATTTCTATATTTATATTTGTCTGTTGGAAGCATTAACTAAAAATAAATTCGTGATATTAATATACAAAAAAGTTGATGAATAACATATTACTTAAAACCCAAAGGAAAAAGTCAGTTTCAAAGACAGCTAGACAGCTTTTCCTAAATGTTCATAGTATCTTACAGTATTTCTTTGGATTTTCTAATTATATACTAATAATGTTAATTAATCATAGAATCATAGAATATCCAAGTTGGAAGTCACTCACAAGGATCATCAAGTCCAACTCCTGGGTCCCCAAAGGACCACCCAGAAAATCAGACCACGTGTCTGAGAGCGTAGTCCAAATGCTTCTTGAACTCCTGCAGGCTCAGTGCCATGACCACTTCCCTGGGGAGGCTGTTACAGTGCCCGACCACCTTCTCGGTGAAGAACCTTTTCCTGATATCCAACCTGAACCATCCCTGTCTCAGCTTCAAGCCGTTCACTTGGGTCCTATCACTGGTCACCAGAAAAAAAAAAA
Organism: Anser cygnoides; assembly: GCF_040182565.1. Lineage (NCBI taxonomy): Eukaryota > Metazoa > Chordata > Aves > Anseriformes > Anatidae > Anser > Anser cygnoides. Next base: position 173,990,456 of record NC_089873.1, read on the forward strand.
AAGAGATCAGTGCCTGCCCCCCTCATGAGGAAGCTGTAGACCACGATGAGGTCTCTCCTCAGTCTTCTCCAGGCTGATCAATCCAAGTGACTTCAGACACTCCTCATACGTCTTCCCCTCTAGACCATTTACAATCTTTGTTGCCCTCCTTTGGACACTCTCCATCTTTCTTATACTCTGGTGCCCAGAACTGCACACAGTACTCAAGGTGAGGCCACGCCAGCACAGAGTAGAGCAGGACAATCACTTCCCTCAACCAGCTAGCAATGCTGTTCTTCATGCACCCCAGGATACTGTTGGTCCTCCTGGATGCCAAGGCACACTGCTGGCTTATGTTGAGCTTACTGTTGACCAAAACCCTCAGATCTCTTTCTGTGGGGCTGTTCTCCAGTGTCTTGTCCCTCAGTCTCTATGCATAGCCAGGGTTTCCACTTCCCAGATGCAGAATCTGGCACTTGCTTTTGTTAAACTTCATGTTGTTGGTGACTGCCCAGCTCTCCAATCTGTCCAGATCTCTCTGCAAGGCCTCACCACCCTCAATGGAGTCAACAACTTCACCCAATGTGGTATCATCTGCGAACTTGCTCAAAAAAACTTCAAGTCCTTCATCCAAATCATTTATGAAGACATTGAAGAGAACTGGTACCAAAAATGAAGCTCTGGGGAACCCCAATAGTGACAGGTCACCAGCCTGTTGTAACCCCATATACATGAACTCTCTGGGCCCGACCTGTCAGCCAATTATTCACACATCTTATTACACTTTTATCTAACTGTATTCTGGTCATTTTCTCCAGAAGGAGACTGTGAGAGACAGTATTGAAAGCTTTACTGAAATCCACAAGGATTACATCAACTGTCTTCCTTTGGTCAACTAGCTGGGTGGTCTTGTCATAGAAGGAAATTAAGTTTGTTAAACATGACTTTCCCCTAGTGAACCCATGTTGGCTCTTAGCAATAACTGCATTGTCCTTTAGATGTTTTTTGGAAAGTCCCAAAATAATCTTCTCCATAATTTTACCAGGCACTGAAGTGAGACTGACAGGCCTGAAATTGCTAGGATCCTCTTTCTTGCACTTCTTGAAAACTGGGATCACATTTTCCAGCTTCCAGTCAACTGGGACCTCTCTGGAGTCCCAAGACCATTATAATTGAGAGAGGTCATAGAATCACAGAATGGCTGAGGTTGGAAGGGACCTCTGAACATCACCTAGTCCAATCTCCCTACTGAGCAGAACCACCTAGAGCACATTGTGCAGAGGATGGCATCCAGGTGGGTTTTGAATCTCCAGAGAAGGAGATTCCACAACCTCTCTGGGCAACCTGTGCCAGTGCTCTGTCACCCTTACAGTAAAGAAGTGCCTGCTCATACTCAGCCAGAACCTCCACCTCCCGTGCTTCAGTTTGTGCCCATTGTCTCTTGTGCCTGTTGTCACTGGGCACAACTGAAAAGAGACTGGCTCTATCCTCTTGACCGGCCCCCCTCTCCCCGCCCCCCCCCCCCCCCCCCCCCGCCTCCCCCAATATTTATAAACATTGATGAGGTCTCCCCTCAGTCTTCACTTTTCCAGGCTAAACAGGCCCAGTTCTCTTGCCTGTCCTTGTACAACAGGTGCTCCAGTCCTCTGATCATCTTCATAGCCCTCCTCTGGACTCACTCCAGTAGTTCTATGTCCCTCTTGTACTGGGGAGCCTGAAACTGGACACAATACTCCAGGTGTGACCTCACAAGGACTGAGTAGAGGGAGAGGATCACCTCCATCCACCTGCTGGCTACACTCTTCCAAATGCACCTCAGGATACCGTTGGCCTTCTTGGCCTCAAGGGTACATTGCTCACTCATGGTCAGCCCGCTGTCCACCAGGACTCCCGGGTCCCTGTCTGCAGAGCTGCTCTCCACCAGGTCAGCCCCCAGCCTGTGCTAGTGCTTGTGGTTATTTCTCCCTCGGTTCAGGACCCTGCGCTTGCCCTTGTTGAGCTTCATGAGGTTCCTCGCTGCCCAACTCACCAGCCTGTTGAGGTCCCTCTGAATGGCAGCACAGCCCTCTGGGGCATCAACCAGTCCTCTGAGCTTTGTGTCATCAGCAAACTTGCTGAGGGTTCACTCCATTCCATTGTCCAGGTTGTTGATGAGTAAGTTGAACAAGACTGGACCCAGTACTGACCCCTGGAGGACACCACTAGCTACAGGCCTCCAACTAGATTCCACACTACTGAGCACAGCTCTCTTAGCTCTGCCATCCAGCCAATTGTCAATCCACTTCACTGTCCCTTCATCTAGGCCACACTGCCTGAGCTTGTCTATGAGGATGTTATGGGAGACAGTGTCAAAACCCTTGCTCATGTCAAGGTAGACCACATCCACCGCTCTCCCCTCATCTACCCAGCTAGCCACCTCATCATAGAAGGCTATCAAATTGGTTAAGCATGATTTCCCCTGGGTGAATCCATGCTGACTACTCCTGATCACCTTCTTATCCTCAACATGCTTGGATATGACCCCCAGGATGAGCTGTTCCATCACTTTTTCAGGGATGGAGATGAGGCTGACTGGCATGTCATTGCCTGCGTCCTCCTTCTTGCCCTTTCTGAAGACTGGCATGACATTAGTTTTCTTCCAGTCCTCTGGGACCTCTCTTATTCTCCACAACCTTTCAAAGATGATCGAGAGTGGCCTAGCAATAACATTGGCCAGCTCCCTCAGCACCCGTGGATGCCTTCTATCTGGGCCCATGTATTTGTGGATGTCAAGTTTGCTTTCATGGTTTCTGACCTGATCCTTTTCAGCCAAAGGAAAGTCCTCCTTTCCCTGGACTTCCTCTCCTGTCTCCAGGGTCTGAGATTCCTGAGGGCTGATCTTAGCAGTAAAGACTGAAGCAAAAATGGCATTCGTGATGACATCAGCCAGCTCTCTGAGCATTCTGGGATGAATCCTATCAGGCCCCATGGGCTTGTATGCACCTAGGTGGAGCAGAAAACCCCACACAAGTTCAGGGTTAACAGAGATTTTGTCAATCCTGCAGCCATGGTCCTCCAGCTCAGGGCAGCTAGAGTCCCAGAGCCCATCGCCGGTGTTAAAGACAGAGGCAAAAAGCATTAAACGTCTCTGCTATGTCCCTGTTTGTGAGGTGATCATCCCCATCAAGTGTAGGACTAATGTTTGCTCTGGTCCTCCTTTTCCTATTAAAATACTTTAATAAATAAATAAATAAATAAAAATCTGGCCAGCTTCAACTCTAATTGAGTTTTGGCAGCCTGGATTCTCTCTCTACAAAGGCAAGCAGCATCCCTGTAGTCCTCCCATGTCACTCAACCTTGATTCCAGTGGCCATACACTTTCTTTTCCCACCTAAATTAATGAAGGAACCAAGACTGATATCAAATAAGTTAAAAGTGTATTCAAACATGAAAAAAGAAAGTAGCAGTTTAACAAACTAAACAAACAAACAAGAAAAAAGTGAAGATTTGGGAAGGGCTTTAAGAAGCTAACTGTATTCTTTGGAATCACCACTAGAGTTAGTGGTGATTAGTTAGTAATTTTTTAGTTAGTCGATTTTTTTTATATGTTTTATTTTTTACGGGTGGGTTCCTTCAAACCTCTGTGACAACATAAGACCCTTTACATAACAAAAATGAACTGAAAAAGCGTGAGTGTAATCAAAGTACAGTCTCTTTTTCAATACGTAATCAGGATGAGTCTTGTAATTAAAAGGTGTTAAGAAGATGTAAACTGCATTGTCTAATAAACCCTATAACAATTCTACTTTCATTGGAGGTAATAGTCTTTTTAATTCAAAACCTACTACAGTATCCTCCATTATCTGTGGAAATAAAGAGGAAAAAACAGATATTTACTACTTATTAGGAAACTTGAAAGTTTCTTTGATCATTTAAGATTGTTAAAAATATTAAAGGCCTCTAGATGTGTAATTTATAGTCAGCAAATCCATTCTTCTGTAGGTCTACATGCTAAATGGCATTTTACGTCTGGAGAGAATTCTAGATTTTTTTTTTTTTCTAATAAAACAGTTTGCCATGTTTTCCAAAAAGAGACAATATTTAAGAAACGAAAATGGTAAATTACAGGTTGATTCTTATATCTATCTGAGCAATTATGCATCCTGAATGCAGAAAGTGGGTAGATTAAATCAAGACAGGGTACAAAATGAGGATTGATACCTAGAAGACTAGAAATGCACATATCAAAGATATACACACTGGGTATTTTACCTGTCTCTATTACATATAAAATCCGAGATTAAATGTTTAAGAGGCAAAACTTTCTTTCAGAAAAAAAAAAAAGAAAAAAAAAACTAGGTTGTATAATTTTGCATATAAGTTTGGAAAATTTGGAAGAGAATTGCTTTGTTAGCTAGACTTGCAGATGAAAAGTGGAATTTACTGACTCTTTATACGCAATGGACATTGCAAAGTCTTATTATGTCTAGGATCAGGTCATCATTAACAACCATGTTGTGTTAGCCATTAGGTTTAAGGTCTTACCAAACTTGCAGATTACCTGAAATGTGTATTTTGGGTGGAATCCGTATTACAAATGTCAGTATCTACAACTCGTGATTATTCTAGGCTGGCTTCTTCCCAGATAGAAGGAAATAGCTGTTTTTTCAGACAGGATTTGCCTTGTCAAAAAAAAAAAAAAAAAAAAAAAAAAAAAGACCAGTTATATAAAAATGTCTACTTTCCATCTACTACTATAATGGCAGGGCCATAAAGGTACCTAGCTCAGGGAAAAGACATTAAAACTACAGCATATGAAGTCTGAAGATGTTCATGAATGTTCATTCATCCACTTTGCCCAGGACGGGACAAGCCTGGGCAGAGCAGACACACATTTTATGTTATCATTCAGTCTCTAGTCCACCTAAGAGTTGTGTTAATGCATCCTACAGAATGTAGCGATTTGGGCTGTCAACTCTGCCATACTTTCTCTTGAATTGTTTTCGTTTCACGTACCAAGGTTTCGGTAGCAGGGGATGTACTGGTGGCCTCTGTGGGAAGAATGCAGAAGCTGCCCCATGTTAGATAAGGGCCTGTTTCAGACGGTTCCAAAGGGACCCACTGCTCTTCTGCCCAGAGCCGCACCAGTGAGCAATGTTGTTTGTGCCTCTGTGGGAGCAGATTTAAGAAAGGGAAAAACAAACAAACAAAACAAACAAACAAAAAAACACTGCTTCACAACAGCATCTGGGAGAGCGAGGAGTGACAAAGAGCCCTGCAGACACCAAGGAACACCAAGGTCAGTGAAGAAGGAGGTGCTTCAGTTGCCGGAGCTGAAGTTCCCCTGCAGCCTGTGGAGAGGCCCCTGGTGGAGCATGCTGTCCCCCTGCAGCCCATGGGTCCCACACGGAGCAGATCTCCACGCTGCTGCCCATGGAGGAGCCACCGGTGGAGCAGGTGGATGTGGCCTGGAGGAGACTGTGGCCCACAGAGAGCCCCCGCAGGAGCAGGCCCCGGGCCGGAGCTGCAGCCCGTGGAGAGGAGCCCACGCAGGAGCAGGGGGTCTGGGGGGAGCTGCCACCCGTGGGGGACCCGTGCTGGAGCAGTTTGCTCCTGATGGATGGACCCTGTGGTATGGATCCATATTGGAGAAGTTCTTGAAGAGCTGCTGCCTGTAGGAAGCCCACATAGGATCACCTCGGGAAGGATGACATCCTATGGGAGGGACTCCACTTTGGAGCAGGGGCAGAGAGTGACCAGCAGTGGAGACAAAGTGTTAGGGACTGACTGCAGCCTCCATTCCCTGTTCCCTTGTGCTGCTCAGGGAGAGGATGTAGGAGAGGGTGGATGGGCAGGAAGGTGTTTTTAGTATGTTTGGAGTTTCTCACTCTTCTAGCCTGTCAGCTGTAAGTAATACATTATATTGAACTCCCTACGCTGAGTCTGTTTTGCCCATGACAAAAACTGTTGAGTGATCTCCCTGTCCTTATCTCAACCCTTGAGCACTTTTCATCCTATTTTCTCCGTCTTTTCTTTTGAGAAGGTGGAGTGAGAGAGTGGTTGTGGTGGAGTTCAACTGCTCATCTGGGTAAAACCACCACAGACAACTAGAAGGTTGTCTTCAGAACAAAGCCAGGGAGAAAAAGTATGCACTCAGTGCAGGCAGTAGTGGGTCCAGGCTCCTGCTGTGACTTCTGCAAGAAGAGAGAGATTACTAATTTTTCAGACTCTTCCATAACGTAATGATTAGATATAAGGGATCAGCAAAAGTTGAGGTGATGCAAAAATGGGGTGAGTCAAGAGCGACACTGGTGCAAGGGATGTCTCCACTGATGGGGCATAGTTCTACAGGATCTGAGCACAGCAGTAAGAGACAGGGGCTGGTAACAAAATCTAGTCTGCTCTAATTTCTCTATCTTGAGAATAATGAAGCTTGTATACTCCCAGAGGAAGATATCATATTTTGCATCCTAAATGGACTCATGGGTCTTGGCTTTGGAGTAGCAACAAATCATACTGTCATAGTTAGGGTTTCCTTTTGTTAGCTTTAAGCAGCCATGTATCTTCCTATAGTTTCTCTTATTTCCTCTGTAATAGTGTTTCTCTCTCCATTGACCCTGTAAGGAGCGTAAACACTTTACATAGGCTGTTTGGATCTTTATACTGGTGTTCAGGCTTTTAGTTGGAAACCTAAACTAAGCAATCTGGATGGTCCTGTACTGCTGATATTATAAATTGTGTAGGATGCTATGAAGCTTTCGGAAGATAAATAGTCTTTTGTTTGGAATCCTGTTTCATGATGGGTTTTTTTGAAAGCATAATGATGGACCATTTGAAACCTCAGATAACATTTCACTACTATAATGAAATTAATTGATTGTATCTAATTGCTGTAGACTAGAAAATCGTCATTGCTGAGGCAATATTGTGAGGAAGCAGTCAGTCACACCATGACCTCTCATATGTATTTTGTTGTTATGAGTCATTCATTTCTTTACCTTATTATTCCCTTAGATTTCCATAGCCTAAGTTTGTAGGATTTTCTATTCCATTTTCTTTTAATCTCCCACTTGTGTGCTATGTAAACCACTATCCTTGCTACTGGCAAGAACACTTTTATGTAATACAGCTGCTGCTTCTGCAATTGCTGCAATTTGCTCTGAAACCAAGGTCTGATTTTGAGTTTACATCAGGATCATTTACTTTGTTTACTTCAGTGCTGTATTGTTTCTTATGTTTGCCAGCTTGTCTTTTGATCATTATGACATAATCACTATTTCTGGCAGTTCAGTAGATGTACTTGTCAATAACCTCCCTATTTTTCTTCTGAAATGCTATCCACATTTGCTTTTCACAGCTGCTGCATTTACTTCTCATAGTTACAGTTGTCAAAGTCTCTTAGGCTTGCTGTTCATCAACTTTCTGGTATTTATTTCATTAATAGAAGATTTTTAAATATTTTGCAGCATCTAGAGTGTATACGAATTTTTAGAGAGGGTCTAATAAGGAAAAGAGAGGAGAGGAGAGGAGAGGAGAGGAGAGGAGAGGAGAGGAGAGGAGAGGAGAGGAGAGGAGAGGAGAGGAGAGGAGAGGAGAGGAGAGAGAGGAGAGGAGAGGAGAGGAGAGGAGAGGAGAGGAGAGGAGGAGAGGAGAGGAGAGGAGAGGAGAGGGGAGGGGAGGGGAGGGGAGGGGAGGCGAGGCGAGGCGAGGCGAGGCGAGGCGAGGCGAGGCGAGGCGAGGCGAGGCGAGGCGAGGCGAGGCGAGATAAAAATAGAAAAAGAAAGATAAAGACAAAGATGAAAATAAAAAAGAAAAAAAAAATTTAAGAAAAAATAAAATAAAAAGGGAAGAAAAAGAAAAAAAAAAGAAAAAGAAAAAGAAAAAGAAAAAGAAAAAGAAAAAGAAAAAGAAAAAGAAAAAGAAAAAGAAAAAGAAAAAGAAAAAGAAAAAGAAAAAGAAAAAGAAAAAGAAAAAGAAAAAGAAAAAGAAAAAGAAAAAGAAAAAGAAAAAGAAAAAGAAAAAGAAAAAGAAAAAGAAAAAGAAAAAGAAAAAGAAAAAGAAAAAGAAAAAAAAAAAAAGAAAAAGAAAAAGAAGAAAACGAAAGGAAATAGATCACTCAGATATGTGTAAATTTCTAACCATGATTACCCTCTCTTTGATCAATTAAATCTGTCAATGTTTTTCAGAGCAACACTGATCTGAAGTAAATAAAAATATATTTTGCAGATTACAGAAAAATTCTGAATGAAGTCCTGTGTCCTGTGCATATCTATTCTCAAGTCTGAAATAGATTTAAAAAAAAAAAAAAAAAGATAATTCTCAGCTAAATCAGAGTTATAGAAAGTTCAAATTGTGTTGTTTGATATATTTTCTTATTTTCAAGGCTTTCAGCTTCGGTTTCTTTGAATTCCTTGAATTCACAAGTGGTTTACTCCATTAGACTTTGTTCACCTAAAAATTAGGCAACTTAGTCCGCTAGCCTCCCTTTATGAGTGGAAAGTGTAAAACACTTCCAGAAGAAAACATAATGGTATTTCAAGCAGGGAGAGGTTGATACACTCGGAGGTAGGATAGCTATTCAGGGAGATCTCAACTGGATGCAGAAATGGACTGAAAGGAATGACACAAAATTCAGCAAAGGAAAACACTCAGCTCTTCACCTGGTGAGGAATAACTCCATGCACCAGTACAGGTTTGGTGGTCAACCTGCAAGAAAGCAGCTTCTCAGAAAATACTTCGCACCTTGATGGGCAACAAATTGTGCTTAACCAGCAGTGAGCCTTTGTAGCAAAGGAGGCCACCTGTATCCTCCTGGGTAGTATTAACAAGAGTATAAACCAAGCAAGAGTATAAATGATCTGTCCTCTTTATTTAGAACTCATGAGATTGCAGCTGGAATTTTGTGTCCACTCTGGGGCTCTCCAGTACAAATTGAAATGAGTTCCAGGGAGGACTGGTGCTCAGGGGGATGGAACACATGATGCACGAGGATAGGTTGTGACAGCTGACTCTGTTCAGCCTTGCGAAGACCTTATGCTGTCTACAATTACCTAATTGGAGGATATAGAATTATAGAATCATATAGAGAAGACGACACAGAGATTCATGGAGGTAGGTTAGGAGACAAGCTGTACTAGGGATTTTCTATTATATATAAGGAAACAACTTTTTTTTTTTCTTTTCTTCTCCCAGAATGAAAGTGGTCAGATGTTGTAACATACTGCCTAGGGAGGCTGTGGAGTCTTCATCACTGAAGATATTCAGAATGGGGTTGAACAAGATGATGTACAACCTGGCCTAGGTTGGCATTGCTTCAAATGGAGTTTGGGACTTCCTGACTTTTAAAATCCCCTCCAACAGAGATTAGTTTATGATACTGTGTTTAAGAGATCACCTTTTCTATCCTCCAACCCAATCTCTGAATAAACTACCTATATCGATATTCAAATATTAGCTTGATCTGTTCTTGAGAATAAACAGAGTGGCAGAGATTCTTCAAGGTATTAGTAATCCACTCTCAACAAACGCAGCAACTTGCTTTTTCCTGACAAAACTGAAAAGTTTCTTCTGAAGTTTTCTTCACTTTTTTATCTGAATTTTAATGTTATCTTCCAATGTATTCACAGTTCTTACTCGAAAAACATTTTTCAAACTGGACCAGCTCTTATTTACAATGACTTAAATAACCACAGAAGAACTCCTTGGAGAGTCATAGAAAAGAGGACTCAGAACCATCAGAAAGTATGCTGGCTAATGTCAATTCATGCCGATCTAGTATCAGATATTCTACTCCTTCTCTAGGTGTGAGTACATTATTCCACTTTCACATCTTTCAAGTAGCATGGTGTCTGTGCATTCATATGTGCATTACCTGGCCTATATTCTTTCAGTGTAATACCAATGCTTAGCCCAACACACATTGTACATTCTGGTTCAGGCTGTGTCTAAGTTTAGAGTGGTTTATTTGACAGGTACTTTAAAACTGATATTTAGGGATAGTGACAAGTATGAACTTATAGTTGAAAAGAGAAGAACTCTTTAAGGATGATGGATCAGTTTATATTATAGCCATGTTTTCATTAAGTTTTAGCCTATTTAACATAAGCTATTTTAAAATGGTCATTGATTCTTTCTTCATGCTTAATTTATTCCTCTGCTTATTTTTCCTTGTTTACATATGATTTTTATTGTCATGATACTTTTATGCCTGTAAATTCAGCTTCCTGGAATGACTAACAGAACTAACTTGAAATTATCTGTGTGTGTCATGGATCTTTTCTGCCAAATTCAGGAAGGTCTTCTTTTCATGCATACTACAGCACCAGACTCAAGACTTAGAATGTGTATTCAAAAAAGTACAGTTTAGCATGGGCTTCTTCATAGCATCCATCAAAAGTAGATATTATTTTCATTAGAGTTAGAAATAAAATCCTCAAATATATATGGGAACGATATATCAGATTTCCCTTTGTCTTGTGCAAGGTCTGTCTGTACTACAGACTAGCAACACAACTTTTTTTTTTGGTAAAAAAAAATAGACCAAAACAGAAAAACTAATCTAGAATATATCAGGTAGTCTTTACAACATCCTGTCTGTGCTATTGAATCTTTATATTAGCATACCACTAGAACAAAAACAAAATAATACTATACACTAGAACAAAAACAAAACAATACTACAATGTGGGGAAAAAATGGTCTATATTTTTGCTTCAGCTGTGAAGAAGTAACATTTTAGGAGATTAATAAAGTTCATTTTTCTTGGCTTTATCAAGAGGTTGTATTGCTAATATTGAAAACACTCATGTAGATACTCACCAAAAATCCACTTGTCAAAAGTGCACTTGTGAAAAATCAGTAAATACAAATCTAGTGTGTTCCTAATGTTCTCACCAAGACAGAATTTTTGAAAGCTGTCAAGGCCTGTTTAGGATTTTCTGAACAATTCCCGTATTATTAGGTATACCTGAGAATTATAGAACACAAACTGAAAGAAAACATGGAAAACAATAGCTAAAGAAATGTTTTACTTCCTCTTCACAGGCCATATTTCAATATTGAAATAGGACAAGAGGCAATGGGCATAAACCAAAACACAGGAGGTTCCATCTACACATCAGGAAGCACTTTACTGTGCAGGTGATGGACTACTGGTACAGGTTGCCCAGGGAGGTTGTGGAGTCTCCCTCCTTGGAGAACTTCAAAAGTTGTCTGGGCATGGTCTTCAGGAAACTTCCTGGACCAGTTTTACTTGAACAGGGGGTTTGGAATGGATGACTTACAACCTCAACTATTCTGTGATTCTGTGAAACAACTACACAGAGGCTGATTATTACCCAGCAAGTCCTGGTTGTGGCAAACAAGTAGACAAAAGCCCATAGAAGCCCATGATGTGCAAGAAGAAAGGTAGTTTTCTCCTGGACAATGTGATTTTTCAAATTTCTAGAAGAATCCTTAACTATTAGGTAAAATTACCTTGTATATTATTGCTAATGGACTTCTAAAAGCTTGTCAAGAAGCTCCATCCCCACCCCCCACCCCACACTTCCTCCAAACAAGCTCTGACACTTTACCTTTACTTCTTTGAGCTATATCTCATGGCTATTGTCAGCCTCTTCTGAAAGTCAGCTATTCAACAATAAGTGTATTATAACTGTTTTCAGTAATAATTTCAATAAAAACATTTTTATAACAATTTAATGTGCTGCTCTGTGCACAACTGATGTTTCAGCTGTATGAAAGTGAAATTATATACCTTAGCAAAAATTGTATATTCACTTATTTAATATCCCAAAGTGCAGATGATGTTTAATTTAGTAAAATTGTAGAGAACTGTGTAAAACTTAAAATTAAGGGACAATACTTATAACTCACTAATTAATTGCCTAAATTTCTTATAAGATAAATTATTATTAAAATGCTTTACAATATAACATAACAATGATATTAAATATTTTTCCTGAACTATAAATTTATTCCGAGGAGATGTGTGTTTTATTTATTTATTTATCACGGAAACTAATAGAAATTTTAAAGTAGTCCTATGTATATTACATGTGTAGAGTAGAATTAAAAAAATTATGATAGTATATGCATTTTTGAAGACTACCTTGGGAAGAGATTGTTCATCGAATTGAAGCTTGTTGTTTCCAAATTCACCTAATTTTCATGTTAATGTCTTTGAAAACATCATTTCAGTACTTTTGCTGTTACAAACTTCAACAGGTATCCATAAATAATGCATTAGTGGCAATCTTGTTCTAATACCTTATTTAGGGCATAATTAATTTACAGCTTTAGGCATATTTAAATAAGGGTCTGCTTTTAAGTTCACAGCTTTCAATTGAGCATGAGTTAGGCTAGTAAACACAAAAATCTTGGGGAAAAAAAAGTTGGAAAAAAAAAGGCAAGAAAAAATACCCCACAGTTCTCATTTTAGAATGCCTAATCTATAGGAACATATGCTGAAAGATAAATTACCTGAAATATCTTAGTCCACACAGCAAATCTCTTTCACCTCCTTTTTAATTTTATGAAGTTTATAACAGCCATCTCTGGGTTTTTCTTCGCTATTCCCCAATTCCTGTTTTTCATGCAGAGGAGTTAATGGGGTTATAATTTCATAATTAAAGCAGATAATTTTAATTTCTCTGATGACTCTTTATTATGATAATCTTGTTAAGATTATGGTGTTCATTTGTTGCTGCATATGATCATTTGGCTTTTGCAGAAGCTGTCTGTGCTATTGAGCCACTAAATAGCTAAACAAGCAGAGCATTCCAACCAGCAAAGTCTTGCTCTAAATGGAAGACCAAAGTCAGATTTAACTCTCGGTAAACCTATTAAGGGATTCAGACAGAGAACATACCACAAATTTACTGTCAGTCATCAAATACGAGATAAAGCTTCATTAACTGAATATCTAATTTCACATTTAATGAAGAGCTGGCCTTCTAGATTGGATGATGGTGTAGGCATTCCTAAGACAACAAACATAAAATGAAATGCTCCTAAACTAATTAGTTGACTATGAGGAGATCAAGAGGAGGCCCAAGAAGGAAGATCCTGGGGAAGAAAGGCTGATCCACAGTCCTGAATAAAATGCTGCTCAATTGATTGAGTTGTTTTCTGCAGTATAGCATTATGCATGTTTAATAGTGAAATAACTGAATCATTCACTTTCATTCTGTTGTTTACTGAGTTTGTGTGCACATGAATGACCTTTACTTTAAATATTGCAGTCAAAGACAGTTGAAATAATAACTATGGTACATTGCAGTGCGACAATACATTCCGGTGCACTATACACAGACAGAGCCTTTGCAAGCGCTGAATATATTTTGTCTCTATAACTACTTCTATTGTTTAAAGGCTTTTTCAAAGTAAACACTTGGATGATTTTTATGGGGCTACTTTTATTGCTTTTTTGTTTATGGAGGCATAAACCACATTAAATTTAAGCTTTCCAGACACATTAGCTCTCTCTTATGTGACAAGAGATGTTTCAGGTCAAATTTTTATTCAAAAAGAATTTAAAACTGAATTAGCATGTCATAAGGGAGGGTAGGAGAGAAGTAGACAGATGAGGAAAACTCAGTGGCATAGTAAATATTTTTGTGATGGAAAGCTGGGCAAAGTCAGGATAGATATTTTAAAGTCTGGTGAGAAGATAAGAAATTACAAAAAAATCCAAGATGACATTTCTGCATTTATAACAATATTCCTTTAATAAATTAAAGAATTTCTTCAGCTTGTATGTATTCACCAAGATTTCAAATAAAAATTTACTTTCTTGGTATTTGTAATAACTTCATAATAAAAGGGAGGATATTGTTACTTAGAATGAAATAAAATAAACATCAAATTTAGGTTAAATGTGGGAGTTGATAATATGATAAATGTATACATTTGGAATAAACTTTACAGTTGCTATTGTAATTTCAGTACATCAAGAACAACAAAAAATGCTTAGTGAAAATAGGTCCTCTGGTCATATAGTAACTGGATGTAGTTTTCACTTACTGCCAACTTACACTTGAAGCAACATTCTATGGGAATTACTGTAATTAGTTTATAAAGCTAAAAATGTTCAAGAACACATAACCAACATTTTTTTATAAGCATATTTCCTTGAATATGTTTATGTCGGGACACAAAATAGCTGGAATTCAATGAAGAAACATACCAGAAGAAAACTTAAACTGGAGATAATGTCTTTTATTTAGTGTATATCTTGCATGTTATGACAGCAGAAGTTCTGGTCATTTTCTTAGCTCTTTACTGAGTTCCTTTTATTTTAAGAACCTGAGCAGTTTTCATGGTCCTATCAGGTAGCAGTTTTTATTGCTATAGGACACTCTCTCTTTTCCTCTGTAAATCTAGCTTCAATGTGGATCTGCTGTTCCTTAACTATAAGATAAATGTCAGTGATTCCACAAATTCAGAACATGAAAAAGGAAAGAGGAAGTCTTTAAAGGCATTGTAACCACTCTATCTGTACAGATTCACTTGTGTGAAGGGCAACCTTCAGCCCAGCCAACAAGTCCAAGTGCAAGGTGCTTCACCTGGGTCACAGGAGTACAGACTGGGACAAGAACTCTTTGAGAGCAGCCCTGCAGAGAAAGAATTGGCAGTTCTAGTGGATGAGAAGCTTGAGATGAGCCAGCAGTGCACACTTGCAGCCCAGAAGGCCAACTGCATACTGGGCTGCATCAAAAGAGGTGTGACCAGCAGGTTGAGGGACGTGATTGTCCTCCTCTACTCTGCCCTTGTGAGGCCCCACTTGGAGTACTGCACCCAGGTCTGGGGCCCCCAGCAAAAGAAAGATGAGTACCTGTTAGAGAGAGTCCAGAGGAGGGCTACAAAAATGATTAGAGTGCTGGAGTACCTCTCCTATGAAGAAAGGCTGAGAGAGCTGGAGATATTTAGCCCGAAGAAGAGAAAGCTCCGGGGAGACCTCATTGCAAATTTTCAATGCTTAAAGGGGTCTTATAAAAAAGATGGAGAAGAATTCTTTACTCATGTAGATAATGATAGGACAAGGGGGAAATGGTCTTAAACTAAAAGAGGATAGATTTAGACTAGACATTAGGAGGAATTTCTTCACTGTAAGGGTTGTGAGGCACTGGAACAGGTTGCCAAGAGAAGCTGTGGATGCCCCATCCCTGGGGGCCACACTGACTGGAGCCTTGGCCAACCTGATCTAGAGGGTGACATCCCTGCCTATGGCGGGGGGGGTGGAGTTAGTTGATCTTTAAGGTCCCTTCCAACCCAGGAAAGGTGATGGAACAAGTCATCTTGAATGCAATCACGCAACGTTTGAGGGACAACTGAGGTATCAGGCCAAGTCAGCATGGGTTCATGAAAGGCGAGTCCTGCCTGACCAACCTCATCTCCTTCTATGACTGGGTGACCCGCCTGGTGGATGAGGGAAAGGCTGTTGACATAGTCTACCTAGACTTCAGAAAGTCCTTTGACACAGGCTCCCATAAAGAGCTTCTCCTGGAGAAGCTGGTAGCCCATGGCTTGGATAGGTACACTCTTTGCTGGATTAAAGTGTTGATCTGCCAGAGGGTAGGAAGGCCTTGCAGAAGGACCTCGACAGGATGGTTTGATGGGCAGAGGCCAATGGGATGAGGTTCAGCATGGTTAAGTGCCAGGTCCTACTCTGTAGCCACAGCAACCCCATGCAGCTCTATAGGCTTGGGGGAGAGTGGCTTGTAAACTGTACAGAGGAAAAGGACCTGGGGATGCTGACTGATGCTCACCTGAACATGAGCTGGCAGTGTGTCCAGGTGGCCAAGAAGGCCAGCGGCATCCTGGCTTGTATCAGGAATACTGCAGCCAGCAGGACCAGGAAGGTGATTGTTCCCCTGTACTCTGCTCTGGTGAGGCTGCACCTTGAGTACTGTGTTCAGCGTTGGGCCCCTCAGTACAAGAAGGACATTGAGACCCTGGAACCTGTCCAGAGAAAAGCTACAAAGCTGGTGAAGGGTCTGGAACACAAGTCCTGTGAGGATTGGCTGAGGAAAATAGGGTTCTTTAGTCTGGAGAAGAGAAGGCTCAGGGGAGACCTTATTGCTCTCTACAACTGCCTGAAAGGAAGCTGTGGGGAGCTGGGGGCTGGCCTCTTCTCACAGATAACTCATGATAAGACTAGAGGGAATGGCCTCAAGTTGTGCCAGGGGAGGTTTAGGTTAGAAGTTAGGAGACACTTCTTCTGAAAAAGTCTAGTCAGGCATTGGAATGGGTTGCCCAGGGAAGTGGTGGCATCACCATCACTGGTAGTGGGGTGATGGTTGGACCAGATGATCTTGAAGGTCTTTTCCAACCTTAATGATTCTATGATTCTATGAAGGCTGAATATATTTCTACTGAGCTTTGGTGATTCACGATGTTGACTTCTGTCCCACTAAAAATGTTTATTTTATTTTGTAAATTATAAGATATTAAAATATCTTAACATAAGATATAAAAATATCTTAACAAAACAAGCAAACAAACAAAAAGGTATGTATCTCCCACATTATAGAAATTACAGCCAAATTGGCACAGGCAGGTCTTGTGAGTAACTGTTTACTTCAACTGGAAAAAGAAACCTATAAGAAGAACCAGAAAAAAAAACGTTTTATCTACCAATGTTGTTTCCTTGAATTATACTCAGAAATAGACTAATTGATAAATGAAGACAGAAAATTATCCTGTCGTGATTGTGGAGTTTTCATTCTGGAGGCTATTTAGAGTCTGTCTCAGCATGCACATTGTGTCTTTTATTCCTTGTATGTCTTCATCAGATTATTCTAAAAGTGAAGACCTATGGAAATCCAACATGCTTATCCTGAAGCCTATGCAGAGACAAATGGTCACAAAGGAATGGCACAAAAATACATAGACAAGATTTTATCCATCCGATTATTTTCATCTACACTAAATGATGCATGTATAAAATATTAGCACACTTCTGACAGCTTTTATCCTTATTTGATAGGGCATGTATCAAATGACACATCTGATCATAATATCTGACTATCAAGTAATAATGATTTGCTATTATAGGCAGATTATGATGCCCTTATTCACAGGAGTTAGAAGTTAAAATTAGGAGGAATTCTTAAGTTGGAGAGACTATTCAGCAGGTGTAAGTGAAACAGACTATGGCTTGTGGACAATATATTCTCTTTTGCATGACTTAGCATGAATGATAATTGATGTAGAATAGACTTGATTTTTTTTTTAAGTTATACAGATGATTAACCATTTATTCAGCATGTAACTGCAAGAAATCTTGTGCTTGCAGGAAGAAATTACCCCAAATTATCACTAGGCTTTCTGTTATCCGTAGACCTCAGTCTGACTACTACCTTTCAAAGGTCTATCCATCTCTTTGGATAACATTCTGGGTTCATGATTCTGAACAAATAAATTAGTACTTTTCTTTTGTAAAGAGAGACAAAGAGAAATGAGTTTGAACATACAGTGATGTCTTAGGTTTGCATAACCTGTAAAAGCAACTCTAAAATGTAAGTACTGGGACAATAACTGGACAGAAAAAAAGAAAGTCAACCAGAAGGTTAACAGAGCTTTTTGTAGCCTGCACTCTCTATAGTCCCTGTTGGAAGCCTCCTGCCCACCAAACACCAGACCCAGCAAAACAGGTTTTGCTCGTGTTTGGACAGATCCAAGAGCCACCTCAGACATGGCACAGATGCATACCTTTAGCTCAAACTGCTGTGAAAGACCTGTCACAAAGTCTGTTAACAGAAAATAAATATAAAAATTGCAAACTAAAGGAGAATTACTGAGATGTGATTGTTATGTTAGGAAAAAAATACTGGACCAGATCTGACAATTTGAGAGAAGTGAGGGTGTTGAAGCCCCATGCCCCCAGATCCAACCATTTGCAAGTCTAAGCATGTATTTCCAGCAGACACATTCACACAGAACACACATATACAGCACATATATGCATATATACAGATACATATATGCATATATACAGAGACAGCCACAAAAAAAGATGCACAGCACAAGAACAACAACCTCATTCTACTTCCTTCTGTGGCTGAGCAAGATGAAGGTCTACTACTGGGAAATACTTGTGCATATACACACACATGTACATAAATACTCAAATAAGTACAGTGTAGATCCCTCTAACATCTGGGCTGAGACACTCATTCTGCTCCTGGATCCCAGTATCCCCTGTTGGTGGTATCTGGCTATAGGAAACCTTGAGGCAAAACCGATGAGAAAAACACCTGGGTTTCCGTTATTTTGATTATCACCCCCAGAGCCATGTAGTCACACTTGATAAGCTCCAAAGGCTCTCCTGGCTGTATCTATTGTGGCTACAAGCAACAGCAGTAAGGGAGTGTGAGGCCTGGAAAAGCCTTTGCAGTCTCTCCACAGCACTGCAAATCTAAGATCCCAGCAAGCATCAAACCTCCCTTGGAGAAGGTTAGAACAGCAGAGGGGGTCATCCATTCCCTGCAGCAGGGAACCTCCCAGTGCTCTCACTTTTCACTGGTGTTGCTGAAGGTGCTTAAGCCCAGCTGGCTCCAAGCCTTGCTCAAGATATCCAGTTAATACTAGGAAGCTCTATCATGCCAGACAATTGTAAATAAGTAATTGCATAATGGATATTGCAAAGAATGAATGGTCTAAATGTTTTGAAACCTTAGGTTTGTATGGGAAGGGTATACTGAAAAGAGAACAAAAGAGAACAAAAGTCCTGAGACATTTCAAGATTCATTGATTTGATGTAGATTATTTATGGAAATTATACATTTCAAAAAGGAAAGGAAGAGAGGAAAAAAAGTTTGAATATGTTGAGAAGAGGCAAGCTTTTGGGCACTTTGGTTAGGATTTTGTTGTTGATGATGATTTTCTAAAAGAAGGCTTTATTTAAATAAGGCCATCTACATGACAAATAAAATCTTACCACTTACTAAATTGAGATGATAATGGGCAGAAAGGAATGTTTGCAGTCAGCTCCTTAGAGCAGTTTCATCTTGGAAAAAAAATAATATATATATATATATCTTCTATCATGAATGAATAAGAAGGAATTACAGTAGATACTAAGATGAAATTAGAACCTCCCATCTCCTTCCTGAATAAGTATACCTTTTGTAATACTCCATGTTTCTGCAGCTAAGCCAAAATGCTTCTGCTTTGAAAAGCTATTTTGTTTGTAGAAAATATCTATGAAGTTAACTTAAACAAAAATTATTGAAACCTTTTAGTGTTAATAGACTTGATGACACATAGATACACGTGCAAGTATGCCTTGGACATGATCTATTGACCTATTACAATCAATGACCTATTACAATCAATGGGACTTCTTATCATTTCAGCAGATTACTGAAATGGAAGGCAAAACTGTAAGCTATATCACCATATTTTTCTAGTGAAAAACTCTGGATGCTGACAACTCACTGTATAGTTATTGTCCCCTACCCCTGACCCCCACCCCCACTGAAACCACTGTTCTTAAGACCTCTATGCAGTAAAAGCATAAACTAATAGTGGCTTTAAGTGAACTATATTGATTTTATCATACTTATATATAATATGAATTCTAGATGTTAGCATAACTGGACCGGAATTCAAGACTTTGGGGATTAGCTATTGAAGTGTGTTTAGTTTAGATCATTGAACCATTCTGTGTCTCTAATTGCAAGTTTCCCACAGATTAGGATATAGATGTCTGGTGGTCCACTGATCTAATAATGTTGATATTTTGATGCTTGGTTCTTTCAGATTTCTTCAGAACTCTTGGTATTTTCTCAGCCTCTTGTATATCTGGAATGCAGATGACCTGCCTTTCCTGGATATCCATTTATATATCTTTGCTCAAGATTCAGCTGTACAAGGCAGTTTTCCTAGTGGGACCTTTTTCTTTCTACTT
Organism: Anser cygnoides; assembly: GCF_040182565.1. NCBI lineage: Eukaryota > Metazoa > Chordata > Aves > Anseriformes > Anatidae > Anser > Anser cygnoides. The sequence goes on from NC_089873.1 coordinate 174,010,326, forward strand.
ACTTTTTAACCACCAGTAAAACAAAAGAAGTATTAAGCAAAGTTCTGTTTAGTTACTGCTGAAGATGTACATGTGAAGAAAGCACTCTAAGGGACTTCAGTTTAAAATTATGTAGTTTTGCTTTTACAGGCAGGATACTCCATTTATTTTATTTTTAAAAAATCACAATCAAAACAGTAGATATTTAACAATGCTTTAATAAATTTGTTTTTATATTCTACATGTATCTTTTATTTGGTGAGTAATTAGATATATTTCATGTGTAGCATTTTAGAACAAAACTGTTGGAAAAATAGGGTGGTTAGAGAATACTTACAGTAAAGCATAAGTATTTTAGCAATGCTTAACTGTGAACTTAACTATAAAGTGAATTTCACAGCCTGAGGTTTTGGTTTTATTTACCGCATGGGCTAACTAATTGACAAAAACAATTTTGCTGCACACACTACATAACATCTCTGGTTTTGCTTCCCGAGAAAGAATCTGTCATTGTGGGAGTATCACATTTATCATCAACAATGTGATAGTGTAGCAATTTTCCACAAATTCCAAACAGTGTGGCTGAAGAATTTGCACATACTATTTTGTGCTGTAGTTAATGAACCACAGCAAGGTATTTTTGGTGGCAGACAAGTTGCTACTGGGTATATTTTAACATTGTTAAACTTATAAAGGCAAAAAATACATTTTTTAATAAACTGTCATTCAGCAATGCTTTATGCTGTGATGAAGCTATAAAGACTTCAGTCAGGAAACATGTAAGCTTTGTATTCTTCCTGGATAAATATTAATGTTATCAACCTCCCCCCCCCCAAAAAAAAAAAAAAGTTAGAGCTACAGGTAAATAGCTAGGTCACTAGCAAGGCCCTGGACTGATGTTAAGCTAATTGGACAGGATGTGGAAGTCTACTGGTTGTGACATGAAAAATTTTTGGATGTGATAGATAACAGTGCAAGCAGCTGGCAAATGTTAATGATCACACCATGAAGGACAGTCAGATTTCACAGGTGGCTGAGGGGCAATTATGAGAACTGGCCAAACATTACAGATTGCTGGCAGGAGGTGTTGGGGACCTTTACAGGAAAACAATTTTCCAAAACTAACAGCAGCTCAGTAACTGTATCAGTAATGTCATATATTTCAGAAATTACTTTTGTAATGGCATTAGAAATACCAATTTTGGGTACAGATGTAGCAAAATTGTGACTAAAGGGGAAAAGTAATTCAGGGAGGGTTGAATATTTGAGAGGAGACAGAGGAAAACAGGAGATAAGAGGACAAAAAGGAGGGTCAAGAAATGAGAAAGGGATAATGTGATAGGTGCTGTCCAGGGGTACCCACTGGGCACCCTTGCTCTTGATCTCCACAGCCTAAAACACAGCGTAATTAATGAGACTTGTTTGTCTGACTATATGTGTACCCACAGGCAGAAGGACCAGATGACAAGGTGCTAGTACACTCAAATATCTCAAGTACCCGGATGCTGGTGCCCATTTCAGGCTGGCCAACACCGACATCTATCCACCATGTCCTAAATAAATAAATAAATAAATAAAATAAAATTTGAATGCATATATGCAGACAACTAATTTTGGAAAAGAGAAAAAAAATCCATGAAAAAAATCTTTCTGTTCAAAAAGCAATTTAACAATTTTAACAGATTGGGGGGGGGGGGGTCTGTAGAAGCACCATTAATGGAATTTTTTAATAAATAAATAAATACAAATAAATACGTAGCAAGAATAATATGTGAAACATAGTTGTCTTAATATTAAAATAAAGCATGAGCATTTCTATAGCATGATCTAAAAACTAATTACAACATTTCAGTGTATATTGGCCTGCAGAAGCAGAACTTCATTGATTTATCAGCAGGACTTTACAGTAGCAAATGAAAAAAACTCACAGAGGACTATCAATAGAACGGCAGTGAAGAATAAACTTGTTTTCTGACCGCAACATCTCAGTCCTGAAATGCCATACAGAAATAAGACACAAATACAAAAAGTTATTTCCTCCTGCTATCATGGAACCATAGAACCATAGAATATCCCGAGCTCGAAGGGAACCACGAGGATCATAGAGTCCATCTCCTGGCTCCACAAAGGACCACCCAAAAATTCAGACCATGTGACTGAGAGCACAGTCCAAACGCTTAAGAACTCCGACAGGCTTCGTGCCATGACAACATCCCTCGGGAGCCTGTTCCAGTGCAAGACCACTCTCAGTAAAGAACCTTTTCCTAATATCCAGCCTGACCCTCCACTGTCACAGCTTGACTCCACTCTCTCAGGTCCTATCACTGGTCACTAAAGAGAAGAAATTGGCGTCTGACCCTCTGCTCCCCCTTGTGAGGAAGCTGTAGACCATGATGAGGACTCCCCTCAGCCTCCTCTTTTCCAGGCTGAACAGACCAAGTGACTTCGGCCGCTCCTCATATGTCTTCCCCTCTAGGCCCTTCACCATCTTCGTAGCCCTCTTCTGGACACCCTCCAGCAGTTTCACACCTTTTTTGTACTGTGGTGCCGCAAACTGCACACAGTACTCGAGGTGAGGCCGCACCAGCACAGAGCAGAGCGGGACAATCGCTTCCCTTGACCGACTAGCAATGCTGTGCTTGATGCAACCCAGGGTACGGTTGGCCCTCCTGGCTGCCAGGGCACACTGCTGGCTATTATTCAGTTTGTTATCAACCACAACCCCCAGATCCCACTCTGCATGGCTGCTCTCCAGCATCTCATCGCCCACTCTGTACGTATAGCCAGGGTTGCTCCGTCCCACGTGCAGGACCTGGCACTTGCTCTTGTTAAACTTCTCATACCAGCACAGCAGGCACACAGATCTGGCCAGGGAGAGACCTCATTCTACCACCAGCATGGCCACCAGCACTCAGCCTCCACTGCCACGGAGGCACTGAGAGCATACTCACGCCAACAGACACCAAGGCCAGCACCAGGGAACTGACCCATCTCACCGGGTAGCACACGAGTAGCACAGAGTCCATGGGCTACATCACCCAAATTTCTTTCTGCAGACGGCCCTGGGGGCTCCCAAAGGCTATGCAAAGGGAGCCTGAGGAGCTCCATCTGGCCACATGCCTCTGCACTCGGGCAACGCCAGGGCCTGTGTGAGGACTGAGGGCAGGGCCAGGGGGCCTGTAGTGGGACTGGGTGCAGGTGACACCACAGAGGACGATTCACAATGTGGGGGCTGTTTCTAGGGCCAGCAGCAGGCAGTGCTGTTGCAGTCTGGCCTGAGCCATTGGTGACTGCAGCAGCAGAGGGAAGGCTGGGCAGGAACACGGCTGGGATGCAAACACCGGCCCCCCAACGAGTTGCTAAGCCTGCAGCAAGAGCCCAGCAGGGCTCGTGGCTGTCGCAGCCAGCTCTGACTGCAGTCCCTGCTGACTTCCACCTCCCTCACCCCCTCTCCTCTACCCAACCCCAGGGGCCTGCTTGGGCTTGTGCCCAAGCTCTCTCAGCCGCCTGCCAGCTCCCACACAGCCCCACTGACCCCCTTCTCTCTCAACTCTTTCAGACCATGGTTTTGGCACTTTTATTCACCTTCACATTGCTGGGTTTAATCCGTAGCCCACAGAACGTCAGCAACGAATTAGATACAGCCATGCACGAGCGCATGCGGCAGCATGCAGAGGAGCTGCAAGAGAGCATGATGCAGCTCCTGTTGGAAATGGAGCAGAGGGACCAAGAGCACAGCTGGGAGCATGCAGGAGCCCTGCTCTTATCTGTGTTGCAGCACTGGCAGTTCTGTGCCTTGTCCAGAGAGCTTGTCTTGTTCTTTGTGCTCTGCCGCATGCTCAGGAAATTGTGCCATGAGATGGGTAGCAGAAATGAGAAGGGCATCTCCAGAAGCAAGGATGACAACATCAACCAACATCAGCATTTTGTGTTTTTGTTGTTCTTCTTGTTTGTTTGTTTTTTACCTTCCAACCTTTCAAACATAACCTCCTGCAATAAAAAATATCACTATTATAATAGAGATGTCCTGAAATTAAGATACCTATTATTTATTTATTTATTTTTGGGGTGTGTGTGTGCACATCATCATCACTTTGGAAGTACTTTTTTCCATTTTTTCTTTTTCATCCACACTTTAAGGAAAGAGTGTCAAAGAACTGCCCTTTGTAACACTAAGTTTTTTGTCCAGACAAAGAAATAATCATAGTTAACACCAATGAAAACTAGAAAAGGGACATTCAAAAAGGTTCATTAACGTCCTTTGTGGGATCAAAAGCCTGTCAAGAGAATTTCCAGGTGGATTTGGAATCAATATGATTCTGAGAAAACTATAATTGCATCTTCCCTTCAGATATTTCTATTAAAATATATATAGTTATATATAGTATTATATATTGATAAGATTCTCCCTGAACCTTCTCTTCTCCAGACTGAAGAGTCCCAACTTTCTCAGCCTCTCCTCATAAGAGAGGTGTTCCAGCCCCTTCATCATCTCGGTGGCCCTCCATTGGACTTCTTCCAGTACGTCCGTGTTGTACTCTGAGCCCAGAACTGGACACAGTACTCCAGGTGCAGCCTCACCAATGCTGAGTAGAGGGGGAGGATCACTTCCCTCCACCTGCTGGCAACACTCTTCCAAATACACCCCAGGATACCGTTAACCTTCTCGGCCACAAGGGCTCAATTCTGACTCCTGGTCAGCCCGCTGTTCACCAGGACTCCCAGGTCCCTCTCTGCAGAGCTCACCAATGCTGAGTAGAGGAAAAGGATCACCTCTTTCAACCTGCTGTCAATACCTTGTTTAATGCAGCCAAGAATACCATTAGCCTTCTTGGTGGCAAGTTTACAACTTAGTGTCTACCAGGACTCCTAGGTCCTTTTCTGCAGAGCTGCTTTCCAGCTGGGCAGCTCCCAGCATGTACTGGTTATTCCTTCCCAAGAGCAGGACTTTGTACTTCCCCTGTTCCTCTTTTTGAACTTCATGAGGTTCCTATCAGCCCACCTATCCAGCCTGTCTAGGTCCCGCTGAATGGCAGCATGACTGTCTGGTGAGTCAGCCACTTCCCCCAGTTTCATGCTACCCATGAATATACTGGGGGTGCACCCTTCCCATCATCCAGATCACCCATGAAGGCGTTAAATAAGACTGGCCCCAGTACTGACCCCAGGATACTCTGCTTGTTACTGGCCTACAGCTAGACTTTGAACCACTGACCACAGTGCTCTGGGCCCAGCTATTCTGACAGTTTTTGATCCAGCTCACTGTCTGCTGGTACTGATATACATGAATGGTTCTATTTTTATATTCCTTATGGTATTGGTAGTAAACTGTTTTCTGATTCTTCTGTAATTTTTTGTTCTTGCTTAGTTTCCTTTTGAAAAAATGTTGACTTCTTGCTTGTATTAGGTTTACACAGCAAGGAGTTGGTGGGGGGGGCTGTAGGGACAGCCTCGATGAGGAGAAGCTGGGGCTGTCCCATGTTAGGCACAGCTGTTCCAGCCAGCTCCAATGGCCCCACTGCAGGGCACAGCTGAGCCCAGTAGCCAAGATGGTGGCACCTTGAGGAAAGTCTAGAGTTAATTTTCTTCATAGAGTCTCACACAGAAACCACTCTGGGAAAACCACTTAGACATATGAATTAGCCAATGACAACCCTTTCATTATGTCTTAAATGAAATTGAATTTTTAACAGCATTTGAACAAAAGGTGAGAAAATAGATCTAAAACAATAAAATAAAATATACAGATTTTTTTTTCCCCATAAAGCTAGAAATTTCTCTGAAGGATCACTTTCTCCAAAATCCCCTATGACCTCTATCTCTTCCTTGCTACGCATTTTACCCTTCACACAGTGGTGTTAAAGTGAACTCATTCCCTTTGGCTCTCCAGCATGTCTGTTAAACCTCAGAGTTCTCTTTCAATTTATACTCTTACATTCAGGCATAAATAAATAAATAAATAAATATTGCAGCCCACTGGAAACAGATCTAAACAAAAAAGCTCACCTAAATCTATTTCTAGTTTTAAAAATGGTCTTGAGAATCTTCTAAAAAAATCGTGTCATGGATGATATAGCAGAAAACTTTATTCAGTTACAACACTGTTATTCCTATGATGTTGTGTATCTCCTTTGACGCTTGATTTCACATACAAAGTATTGGAATTTCTGAGTTGCATGGAACTCCCTGAAGGGAAAAACAAACAAAAACAAATAAAAATACAATTTTTATATTCCAAACCCCAAATCTGCACCAGATTTCTTCTTCTCATTACTGTAATTCTATTAACATCAGGAGACTTGCTATTAACGTACTCCACAATATGAGAAATGAGAGTCAGACTACTTGTCTGTGATTTTTTTTTAAATAGTAACTGAAAGAGAATAGTCCCTGTGGGTGACAGCAAAATTAACAAACCCTGATGCATACATGTGGAACAAATTCCTTGAGTGTCCTTAGAGTCATCATTATACAGGTTCTCAGTAGAGCGCTTTCTTTTAATCTTCTAGCAATCTAACAGCGAGTTACACATCCTTTATCCTATCCTAAGGCATAAAAGCCATTGCTGGATGGGAAAATTAAAGCAGTTTTGTTTTGTTGTACTTTTTTTTTTTTTTTTTTTTTTTCTCCACTGGGGGTTTTGTAACCTAAGTAGGAAATATGAAATTCAGGCTAGGAATTCAATCTAAAGAAGATCACAACACCGTTATACTTTTTCAAGTTATAATTTGCATTCCAGAGTAACATACCGACAGAGCCTAATCTGTAAAACTAAAGCTGCTAATACATCTTTACAATATTTATATCATTAACTATACCAAATTTATCTGCAATAACCTTTCCCTAACAACCACCTTCATGCTTAAGCCCAAACATCTGTGATAAAAACATTTATATCCAGAAGACTTAGCATTTTGCTTCTTAAGTAATCTGTTTCTGCTGGAATACTCATTTGGCCAATGTTTGAAAGAGCTTTGTAAGATTTCAGCAAATGATCATTTTCAGTATTTTCTGGCATAAAAAAAAAAAAAAAAAAAAAACAGAGTTATAAAGAGAGCCAGGAATTATCTGCATTGAATGTCTACACAGAATGGATAATTCAACTTAAATCTTGAATCCATTTCTTGAACCAGGAAGTACTCTCCATCTGTAGTCCACCTGCTATGTAAGGGCTTACATACTGACACGAATAAAGAAATAGCCTGATACCAGTCACGATTGTTTAGCACTGACTTATTTGTAGACAACATCTCATATAATTTTTGCCCTGGCATCTGTAAATATTCTGAAAACAAAACTGCAAGCTGCTGTTCAGAATGAAGAATGGGTAGAATATGAAGTCAAAGGTTAAGAAACAAATCTGTCTGGAATAGGTAAATGCAGCCACTGAGTAGCAGAGCCTCAGTCATAAATTGGCAGTGTTATGCCAGAGCTTAAAATACTGGTTCAGTCAAGTTGGTTGTGGAGTTGTGGAGTCTCCTTCTCTCGAGATATTCAAAACTTACCTGGATGCCATCCTGTGCAACGCGCTCTAGGTGATCCTGCTCGGCAGGAGGGTTGGACTAGATGATCTTCAGAGGTCCCTTCCAACCTCAGCCATTCTCTGGTTCTGTGATTCTGTGAATAGGTTGAAGGTTAATATGCAAAGTTTTTGTCATTAACAGAATGCTGAGTTTGTTGTTGTATTTAACTTTCCCAATGTCTTCATTTTTGGTCTGTAGAGGTAGATGGCTAATATATAACTACTTAAGAAGACCTTTAAAATTATTTATGCCATTACAGTCAACAATGCACTTAACAAAATCTGGCATTTTTTCCAAAAATCTATTTTAAAAGGTTGTGCAGTTTCTTTTTGAATCAGTTTATTTTAATTGTTGAACTACTTGGCAATAAAAATAGCAAGTCTCTCTCAATATATATTCAAATGAAGATATGATAGCAGAATTTTCTTGAAGTGGAAAACAGCACTTCTGAAATTTACCATAATCAAATTGATCATTATATTTAGTAAAATAAAGGGCAAATTCCACTTTAAAATGAAATGCTCAAATAATTCATTTTTAATAAGCTGTTCATAAAAACAACATAAAGAAGATGAATATATTATCCTAACAAGGTGGCTGACGTGTTTTGTTTTTTTTCCATTTATGCTAAAAAAAAGTAAATTGGATAAAATGAAGGCACAATTAAAATATGTAAGTACTAGAAAATCCTATGCACGAAAAGTCCTCAAATACTGTCATAATGACAATTATATTCCTGAAAAGTTTGCACTTGAGAAGAGATGCAGAGCTCACAAACTGTAAAATCATCAACTTTCAAATGACGTTTTTTGTCTGGAAGACATTCCACTTTCAGTGTTATTTCCACACATATACTGCCCCAGGTAGCTACAGAAAATTGAAGATAGTATTTGTATAAAGAAATGCAGTGCCACCATATGCCCAGCAGGCTTAAAGTTGTTGAAAACTTGGCCTGTGGAATTCATTAGAGTAAAAACTGTTTTAGACCATCCTAAATGAACAGCAGCAATAATAAAACAGCTACGGTCTCAAGATACAGACGTGTAATTTTCTCTTTGTTATGAATTATAATTGGTGAATATATTAGTATGTGCCACTTGCAAGGAAAAGAAATGCTTGCTATTGGCTTCACAAATATTTGTAACTGTTTTGCATCCTTAGCTTTCATGAAGGATATGACGCAAAAGTGCCCTGAACTAGAAGGAACGAAGTGTAATAATGCTCTTAAGACAGAAAACTAAATGTTCCCTTAGTGAGAAGGACTGCCACTAGGAAGCTTTCCCAATGATAAAGTTAGAGATGCATATTCATTTATCTGTGCGAGGATTTTGTATAAAGTCTACCTCTTTTCTATAGGTGGCACAGAATGCAAAAAAATAATTCCTAGTTTTAAAATGAGCAACATTTATCCAGGCGATTAATAATAGCACACAAACTTGATGTATTGCCAAAGCTTGCTTCAGTTTATTCTTGAACGATATATTGCCTTTTCATAAATACACAACCACTAGTAAAAAAAATTAAACAAATTTTGTACAACAGTGAAAACAATTCTGTGTGCAAAATTGTTTTTGTTTATGGGCAAATTCAAGGGTTTGATTTTTGTTTTGTTTTTTTTTATTATAATTATTTTATTTTATTTTTTAAATAGAGCACCAGTAATATTACTGCTGTTTTCATTTTCATTTAAACATTTTACTGGCTGTTTTCTGCAATATGCTCTACAAGTAATAAGGAAAAAATGATGTAGCTTTAATAATTGTTTTCATGATTTATGCAGCAGTAAAGTAGTGTTTTTAAAACATATTTTCCTTCTTTGCTTTCCTCTGTAAATTGGCAATAATTTGCAGTACCATTTTTACATATTCTCTAGAACATTAGCAAAGGTATAGAAATTTGCTTTCATCCAAATACTCAGCTGGCAACAAACTTAATGATTATGAAGCAAGCCCAAATCAAATAAAAATTGTGTCCCAGAAGAAAGCAGAAAAATCACACTCTTCAAAATGTTAAGTTATGCGTGCACCTGTCCTATTCATTAAATTCATGAGGTTAAGTTGGTGAGAATAAAACATTCTAAATAAAATATAGCAACATTCATCTGCTCTATGTCCAGGTATTCCCCCATGCTCATTTTCTGCCAAGCCACAGATTGTAGAACCTATTCAACATTGATAAAATAAGTATGATATGAAACTCAGTTGCTCAGAGGCATCTTCTCTGCCCTGAAAACAGAAATATCGCATGCCAGCAGCTCTGCCATGCTGCCTTCTTAGCCCCTGCTGAAAAGATTGAAGTGAATCACAATTTCATATATGAAATTAAAAACTTCAGGTTTTGAACTCAAAGAAAATATTTCCCTGACTTCTTTTTTAGATGAAAAGCCAAGAATCAGACAGATATGAAAGCCTGAGTTCTGGAGTTATGGATGGCATGAGTTTTCATCTTCATACGGAATGCAAGAAGTACTGTTATGAAATATATTTACCTTTTGTGATTATGTTTTTATTCTTGCTCTCCTTTAGCCCTCTTCCCTCTGCAAAAACGACCAACAAACCATGTTCTTTCTGAAGGTAAATGAGGCATCTAACATTTCTGCTTGCAAGGGGTCTTGAGGGCTCTTACAGCTTATGAGCCTTGCCTTCATTTTTCATCATTTAAAGTTCTGTGTCTGTTCACAGTCTGTAAAGTCCACTCTTCATGGAAACACTTTAGAGCCTTGTCTAGTGGATAGTTCAGAGTAAGGAGTTTATAAGAATTATACTCCGTTTTCTGTTCTGCTATATCTTCTGATCATAGCCAAATGACCAGATCATTTGCCTCACTTTCCCCTGTAATGAGAATTTCCTTTATTGTGATACCATTTTTGAAACTATTATCTAAAATAAATGGTATGTTTAGTATGTATATAGCTTTACTGCCCTGGCATTGTTTTTAATGCCTTTCTTAGTGAATTTCTTTATCTCTCCACTAGCCTATTAATTGTGGGACAGGTATTTAGGTCTCTTTTATTAAAAAAAAAAAAAATTCTTTTAAAGAAGGATTAGATAGATCCATGCTCCTTTGTATATCAGTGTAATAATGTAACTCATGGAAAACATACCTGCAATAGCAGAAATACAAAGAGTAGAACTCAATGTTTTAGATACTTGCAAAGTCATTTCCTCTAAAATTCACATTTAATATTGTTTTTAAACTATTAAAAACATGCCACTATTATCTGTCCTGAAAACTGTTTAATGCTTTCTCTACAGAAGTAATATTTCTGTGTGTTTCCGGTGTGATGACAGTGCACAGTAAAAAAAAAAAAAAAAAAAAACCACATCTTTAGAGTATAGAAGGATGGTGTTTTATTTTGGATTCTTTTTAGAAAAATAAATGAACAGTTTTTAAAAAATGAAAATCAACACAGAACATCATAATGTTTTATGATGTCTGAAAAATCAGTGTGACATGACATGGATTTAATTTTTAATTTTTTTGAAAAATGTCTCTTATTTGGAGTTACGATAATATCCTTTAGACTGCAAAGGGAAGGAAAAAAAGCAGCAGTTTTACATACATTAGTTATTCCTAACAGACTGTAACCCTAGCCATATACGCAACACAAAGTACACAAGAACTCAATACTGAGATTTTTTACTTCAGTTTACTGCGCTCGAATGCATGACACTTTCTGCCCTGTTTTTTACTTCTTTGTTCTTAACTACAACGTTCTTCCTTCACAACCATATACTGCCATATGTGCACCCAGCCACTTTCTCACTCCTCCTTTTCAATAGCGCAGGGCAGAAAACAGGATAAAAAAGCTCATAGGTCAAGATAAAGACAGGGTCACTTACCATTGTTGGCAAACAGATTCAACTTGGGGAAAATAATTTATTGCCAGGTGAAATTGTTAAGGAAAGATAAAAGTAGTGACCTTCTCCAGCTGCTGTGGCCTAGGACTGCTCCTGCTCTACTGCTGGGGCCTAGCTCCGTACCCAGGGAAGCCTGGTCTCCGCCCAGGCTGGGGGATGCATCTGCCACTTTAATCTTTGCAGGTTCAACCAGTAGTAAAGCTGAGCACATATCCCAGAGACACGCAGGAAGAACACCGATATGAGTAGTCACAGAGACTGCCACAGACTAGGGGCTGCCTTCAGCAGCACCCACACGCAGGGCTCACACACCACACCAGCACAGACAGCCCAGTCCCCTCCTCCCCTCAGGCTGGCACAGCCAGCAGCTCCCTGGTGCAGGCACGCACACACACCCCTCCAGGCCCACCAGCACACACACACTCACAGGTGACCTGAGCACCAGCATGTCGCCTCTGCCCACCCAGCACCCCTGTTCACATCCCCACCAAGATTTGGTGTTAACTGTAAGCTTATTAGCATGATGCAAAAATCGTTTGAATGTGTTACCATACACTTGTCATAGACTAAGTGTGCTTGTACACATTTGTATGTGTATTCTTATCAGTTGCATGATTCTCCTACCCTGATTTCTGTCTTTAAGCCATACAAGTTGGTTCATGAAAAGAGTGAGGTGAACCTAGTCCTAAGAATTTTATTTGGGATTATAAATTTCCTTCTGATTAGGTATATAATTATTGCTTTGTTAAACATTGTAAGGAATCTCTGGATACAGCCCATTATGTTCTCAATCCATCAATGCTATGAGTACCAACAAGCATGAGATACTGTAGACTAGTCTTTGAGGATTGTGCCTACATTACTGAGTACAAGAAATCAGAAGCAGTCCCAGAGGCCTAGGAGCACAGCATGACTTGCATTTACACAGCTCAGCTCTCTTGCCCCATAAATTGCTTGCAACCAAATATCCTGTCAGAGCTTAAAACAGTTCGCTGGCATATAGCGTTCCCAAAACAAGGGATTGTCTAGGTGCCAAACAGCAGTGGTAAGTAATAGTACTAACAGATACGCAGAATAGTGTATCAATAATAGATTGGTATTTGAGCTCATGCTTTGATATTGTTCTGGTCAAGAGCTCAGAGACACAAATTCTCCTCACAATGACATTACAAATTTTGCTTATAGTCTTTTAAGCCTCTTTAACAGTTAAAGTCATATATTTCTATACAGGCTGGCTATGTGTGTCACAAGAAAAAGACACAAAAACAAGGAGGTTCTCATTCTGATATGGATTTTTGATATAACCTAATTGTAGATCTAAACTGGGAATTAAGTTCTCAAACCTCAAAAGCTAAATAGAGCCTGCATGTGATTTAGACTTACTAACAATAACAACAACAGCAACAAGAAAGACAAAAAAAAAATTATTGGAACATCTATTATGGGAATAAGTATATTAATGACTGTGAGGTATTATGCTGTTATGGTGATGACTGATGGAAAAAAGTCTATAAAGAGACAAATGCATAGAAAAAAATACATCTAACAGGTTGCTTTTAAACAATTTCTGTGCAGTGTTTCCCACTGCAAAATTTAAAACATAGGTTACTCTTGATTTTTGTTGTGATTTTAAATATTTAAAAACCATTGGCAATAATGTTAATGGGAAAATACATATATATATATGTATATATATATTTGCATTGGGATATTCATCATAATCATTATTAGGCATTTATTTCACCACACTTTGAACATAAGGAGAGCCAACTTATTTGGATTCCATGTTAAGTCAAATACAAAAATAACAAGGGCCTTACAGATCTTTATGTAATTATACGCCACAATTTTTTTTTTTAATATATATATATATATTTTTTTTTCAGATATCATTAAAATAAATATGCATTATTTCACTCAGTGAATGATTTCTCACCAAAATAAAAGAAACATAGGTGTGGAAAGCAGAATAATAAAAAACTTTTGTTTCTTTAAAGTTTGCTTTATAATGTCTCTAACACCATGTATGATTAATACTATGTTAAAATCATTTAGTTTCACAAAATACTGCAACAATTGCAGTGTTTACAAGAGTCTTCTGGTCTTCTCTCATTTGCGTGCAGTCATTCTCAATTATAAACAGATGTAAAATGAAATAACATGGAAATTGCTTTATTTATTTATTTAAAGTTTTACTTTAGCAGGTTTTTTTACACATTTTTACACATAACTTGATTATTAATTAAATGAGCATACAATCCTGGAAATTACAAGTGTAAATTCTATAGTTTTCCCATGTTCATAGAAGATTATGGTTTTTTGGGTTTTGTTTTTGTTTGTTTTTATCTGTGCACATTTATAATTAACAAAGACTCTTGTAAAATCGCTGCTTCCTGTTTTTATTTTACCATTAGATTGTTGTCTTTTTTATCTTCTTAGACTAGTGTATATCACCTACAAGCGCATATTGTAACCATAAAACTAATACATCATTAAATAATAAATGCTAATGGATAAGATATATTATTACTCCTTTGGCTTAGTGCCTCCTGGCAATTCTTTTACAGGTATTACAGTTTCAGGATTTGTTCCTAAGTCATCACAGCTTATTGTGAAAAAGGACCAATAATTTCTGAAATTATTGCCAGCTTTGCAAAGAACAATGAATCCTAATAAATGATACCCCCATTTTCTCTTGGCATTATAACAGCCATGGCACACTGAAGCTTTGCTTTTAATACTACTTTAGAATATATATGTCTGGTCCAATGTGAGGGCCTTGCAAAATACGCATCTGACTCTGGCTCTAAATTTATAGGAAAATTTTAGATATCAGCCATCCCTCTAGTAATTTCTGTAAGTGCTTCCATACTAATTATTCAATTAAATTGAAGGTACATGAACAGAAAAATAAGAGAAGTAGAGAAATACTGTTTATTTCTGGTTGAAACACAAAATATTAGAAATAGATACAAGAAATAATAATAATAAAAAAAGTTTTAGTAATAACATATTCAAAGTAGTTCAGTAGAATAGTTAGTGCTATCTATATGAAATAATTCATTAACATTTCATAACATGCATTGCCTGCAAACTACTGTCATGTTGTTATTAACATAGCTGTCATTTTAGGTCTTAAAGTGATTATGTTTACATGAAGTTCTATTATCAGAGTATTGGCCCAGGGTGAACAGGAGGGACTACTAGGCTGTTTTCTAGTCAAAGATATTAATAAAGACTTTCAGGTAATGGTACGAAATCTCACCAACAACAAATCAGTGTGCTTCTGTAGAAGTACAATTGAAATACATTTATTTACATATGTTTGCAATTTTATTGTATATATTTATTAAATTCATCTACTGTATTTTATCTATTGGATAAAAATCTAACACATTTATACTAGTTAAGCTTTGATTTTTAGGAATATGACAGTGTTTGTAAGATCTCCCTTGAATTTAAGAGCTTTTTTAATCTTGTGCCCATCTGTAGGTTTGGTTATGAGTCCATATTGCTCACATTTGGAGAAAAATGTCACAGAATTCTTCTTTTTATATGTTGTATAAGCACTTATTCCGAATGTCTTTGTTCCTGATATTCTGTGTCACCTTTTTACTTCCTGTCCTTTGAAAGATGAATTATGACATATAAGTTCCAATGTTTCAGACTGGAAAATCCCAAGCAGTTTAATATGCATCTATGAAACTATATTCCAGACCCTCATGAACTTATTTCTCTCACTGACCATTAATTATGTAAAGCAGGGCTTAACAACATTATAGTCAGGAATTGTGATTATAGCTTCCACAGTCATATTCAAGTAGTATTAATAATCATCCTAGCAGTATGACCACAGTCACAGTGAGAGCTGCATCCTCTGTTTTATTCCTTCCCTTACTTCTCCCCTTTCTGCCAAAGGTGTTGGATGAGATTGAGTTTTACTAAACTATCCCTAACTATATAAAAATTGGAAATCTAAACCTGAGTTTATTAAGTTAAAATCTGATTTATCTTTTTACAGCCATCAGAAAGAAACAGGTGTCCTCAGTAACTGATTTATCTCACTATAAAATAAAAAAATTTGGTTGAAATCACTTCAGGAGGTTCTTATTTCTCACTAGGTAATACAGAATCCCACAATTAATATCTTAGACTTAGAAATTTATATTTTAATACTTGATTTAGGACTGTTCAGTACCTGTTATCCGCATTATAGTAATGAAATTCAGAGTAGCTAGATGAAAAATTGGTTATCCTGTATGAGCCACAGCCAGGTTTTCATCTACAGAGTGCACATAAATAGAAATAGAAAATTGTCTGTAAACCTGTATACTGTAAATTATAATGGATTTTGACTTGCACAAGTTTGTTTACTTAGCAGCAATTCTTTTGTTAAATTGTTGCACGGAATTTAACCTATGAGTAAAACTCAGATTACTGTTTCAGACACTTTTACTAACTACACTTGATTCACTATTTGTGGTTTAATATGAGGCTAATGGATTGAGTCATGTGGAATAGTTCGTGTTTTTTTGGACTTTCAGAGTAAAACTCTGTATAAAGGTACAATTCTTCATAAAGGTTTTATTTCCCAAAGTAAAATAAATAAATAAATAAATAAATATAATATGAATCTCTAAATGTAAATCTTTAATATTTTATGGTTTCTGCATTCAGCTTCCATAAATATCAAATGAAATCATGTTCTGTGTGCAATTGAGTTTGAAATATGTACCAGTGTTTCAAAGAGAGTTTTTGGTCTGACTCTGTAAGCAAATTATTTATATATTTTTTCTTATATTAAGAGAAGAGAAAAAAAAAATTCATATGAGTGCTTTAGTGTAGGCTTCAGTCCGTGTCTAGGTACCTAAAGATCTGTTCTGTATTAATCTAGATATTACAGAAATCAAAATCTTGTTCCCTTAACTTTGTTGTAATTCAACACACTGTCTTTTGTTGTGGTGGTTGTTGGTTTTGGTTTTTGGTTAGCTGTTGGTTGAGGTTTTTTGTTTGTTTGCTTGTTTTGCTTTGTATATACAACTCTTCTCATAAATTGCCATCACTGAACTCTTTGCAAAATAAGTATTTTTAGAAGCTGTACGTATTACTGTTTATCCTTCTATGGTATTTCTTCCCCTTCTGGTCTGCATGAATGAATGAAAGAAAACAGCAAGATCTTCAGGATTGTACTCCACTTCTTCCTGTTGTCTTGTAAGCAGAGAAGAATTTGCAAACCATAATGTTATATCAGGAAATGCCTTTGTTGAGATCTATTTTTAAGAACTCATTATGTGAGAACTACTGTAGGCATACAGCTCATGCTGCAAATAATAGTAATGAGAAGCAAAGTTTATAACACTACCTAATTTATCTTACTCAGCTTTTGAAGAATGTGAGGGTAGTAGATTTGTAGAACACTTTTTGGGGTCATTTTAACTTTCTGACTATCACTGGCTGTCAACTCATCTTTTTTCAAGTTTGTCCATAAAGATTTGTCAGTTTTGGAGAACACCATAGCCTCTCCAGTTTTGTCGTCTACTATAGAATTGTTCAAAACAGTCTTAACAGTCTTTTTTTTTTTTTTTTTTTTTTTTTTTTTTTTTTTTTTGGGGCGGGGGCATAGGTCTGGCCTATTACAAGGCAATTCTGTAACTACATGAGAAATCTTACACTATGGAATGCAGTTTGAAACAAAATCCAATTTTCTGATTGTTTGTGATTGTCCCCAAATAGATTTTGCTTGCTAATACTACTAAATTGTGGATAGGACCTGAAAAGAAGGAAATGTGGTTTTGTTCTCTCTTTTACCCCAAAGCAGCTGTAAAATTTAATCCTATTGAGTCTTTTTGTCCAGTGACTGACTTAGATCTGCTTAATTAACCACAATGCAAAGACTAACAATGTAAAAACTAATCCCATATTCAATTTTGAAATGAAATTATAATTAGGCGGGATGGTAATGTTCTAAATATTTGTCTCTCTTGAATATTTTTTCATGGATTTTTTTTCAGGATTTATTTTTAAATTTACAGTGGAAATACCATTCAATCTTAGTTAACAGACACTAACTTTCTTCTGCAGCATGCTGTTTATTTCACTTTCCTTAAAAATGTGGATGTTAGTTGATTGTCCACTTAACTGCATTACTCCAACCTTTTATAACCAAGTACTGAAAAAAGACACCGATACTTGTAGAAAAGACTGTTGTCCTCTGCTTGTCGAAGATGAGTGGTAATCTTCCCATAAGTATAAGTTTACACAGTATTTTAACAGCCACTAGCATTTGCGGCACAGAGACATTCTCTTCCACGAGGTCATTTTCCATTTTCAAACATAAAATTTCTATTCAAATCATAATTTTATAGTATATTAAGTCTAGCCACATGGCAGGTGATTTTCCGGTGATAATAAAATCTTTTGTTTCTAATGACATGCTCAATATTAGACAAAGGTCATCTAATGATCATTGGTTTCAGTAAGACACAAAAAGTCTATTCAGCTGTTAAATTACATCAGCTTTATTAATTATATCAAGCCATTACTTCCAAAAATTTTCAGAACAAATTGACCTCATATATCCTATTCCTTGTTATGGAAATACTGGACTTACCTTTTTTTGTAAGGAATATAAGCAATGTGCTATATTTTATGTTAAAAATCTAGAGAAGCCAGCCGTGTAAAGAAGTTATAAACAACTGTCTTTGCTTACATAGCCTTCATAGTATTGTGAAGTCCAAAAATCATCAGGGAAGCTTTAAAAAGAAAAAAAAAAAGAGGCTTAAAAAACAAAACAAACAAAAAAAAAAACAGGCTTAACTGAGTTACAGGAGTGAGCAACGAATCTAGGTTAGGAAAAAAAATTTTTTTGGTTTGTTTGTTTGTTTGTTTGTTCTCTAAGGATTATCTGTACATGAACAACACATGGTTACGATTTCTTTTTTTTTTTTTTTATTTAGTACTGCCTCTTTATTTACACCTTAACAAGATTAAGAAGTGATAGACTGTTGCATGGTTCCATCACTTCCAAAAGTCCAGAACACCTGAACAGATTTCATGTCTCCAATGACTTTTTATTGATTTGTTTGTGTGAGTGAACATGTAAAGAATATAAGTACACCTTTAACCAAAAGAAAGAGAAAGCATAATCCTTAGCCCTGTCCTACATATGACTTATTTTTAGGCTACTCCTAAACTCCACTCAAATTCCAATTAACTACTGGATGGTTCCATTCCTTTTAACTTTCTATAAGACAAAAATACAAAGATCTATCTTACAGGACCTCTTCCAAAGGTCACTTCGGTTAAGACCATATTGGATATTTTTTCTTTATTCTATTTTATCAGAGTTCCTGGGAGTACAAGCACTGGATGGTAGCAGGCATCCATGGGCATGTAATCACAAACTCTACATAGTAATGCAGGCTTGAGAGCTGGATAGAGTTGCTCTTACGGTTGGGGGGGGGGGGAAGGAAGGAAGGAAGGAAGGAAGGAAGGAAGGAAGGAAGGAAGGAAGGAAGGAAGGAAGGAAGGAAGGAAGGAAGGAAGGAAGGAAGGAAGGAAGGAAGGAAGGAAGGAAGGAAGGAAGGAAGGAAGAAAAAGAAAGGAAGGAAGGAAGGAAGGAAGGAAGGAAGGAAGGAAGGAAGGAAGGAAGGAAGGAAGGAAGAGGAAAGAATATCTTTATATTTTGTACATATATTTTCTCACATTTGGAAAAAAAATACAAATAAAAACAGATAACAGGAAAATATGAAAGACAGCTACAGTTCATACAGAATCAGAGGCAAAAGAAGATAGATAAAAAGAAGTTACCCCAGCAGTGTCTCCCCAGTTAAGGACACTGCTTATGATCAACACTGATAATTTTTGTATTTTGAAAATTCCAAGCCTAAGAATGATAAAGAACCATTTATAATATTATATCACAGATATTTCCAGCATTTGGGATAGTCTCCAGGCATGTACTGAACTTTAAAATATTAAGCTTTTCAAAGCACAGGGTGTGTCTTTCTATAATTTGTATAGTATCTGGTTTAATAAGTCTGATCATGGGTAAGGCCTATAAATGTCACCAGGATGAATTACTGGTTGAATTTTTACTTCAGCACTGCTTCTGTAAGATATTGTTCATGAGCTGATAATGAAGATTGAAATACTTTTAGTCTGCCTGAATGTGAAAAACCTGGAACTTGAATCAGAGATATATTTTGAACAATATTAAGCATCTGAAAATCTCACTGATCACAGTACTTCTTCTGATAAAAATCAAATCTCCATTCGATTGAGGTTAATGAAAGTTTTGCCATTGAGTGCTCTGTTATCAGAATTTGTCCATAATATAAGTTGACACAGTAGTTCAGTTTAAGAAAAAAATACTTCTAAATTGTGTGGGAAATAGAGGCTCATGTAATAGAGCTTCACGTAACAAATCTACTGTTTTACTTTATGCAGCCTAATGATTTCCATTATCTCCTTAGTTGATAGAATCCATTTCAAAAAAACAATAATCTCTTGAAATCCACTGAGCCACAAATTAGTCATTAGAGAAAATTTTCAGAGATCATTACCTTTCCCATAGATTTTAGCTTTTCATTTCCCAAATACCCACATCTAATGTGGTTCATAATAAGAGGAGGGTTACAGTTACAAAAAATGATTCCAATATAATTCAAGAATATTCACTTGTTTATTATTAGAACTGCTGCATTTTCATTACAGGTCAAATCTGTATCACTTTTAACCTTGAATTTATGACCTTATATACTATTAGGTTGCAATGAAAAGATAAATGTCATCAACACTGCATTGTGTGCCACATTAATGAGGCATACAGCTAACATTTTCTATAGAAGGAATTGTTTTTCTAAATTAGTAAATCTCTCTGTCTTTCACCCTGCACTGTCTCTTTCTCTCTCTCTCTCTCTCTCTCTCCCCCACAGGTCCAATTGCTAACACAGAAGGGAAAGTAAGGAAAGCAACTCCATATACTGTGACTTTTTGTTTCTCTTTCTTTCTTTCTTTCTTTCTTTCTTTCTTTCTTTCTTTCTTTCTTTCTTTCTTTCTTTCTTTCTTTCTTTCTTTCTTTCTTTCTTTCTTTCTCTCTCTTCTCTTCTTTCTTTCTTTCTTTCTTTCTTTCTCTTTCTTTCCTTCCTTCCTTCCTTCCTTCCTTCCTTCCTTCCTTCCTTCCTTCCTTCCTTCCTTCCTTCCTTCCTTCCTTCCTTCCTTCTTTCCTTCTTTCCTTCTTTCCTTCTTTCCTTCTTTCCTTCTTTCCTTCTTTCCTTCTTTCCTTCTTAAGAATACCTTAAGAATCCAGGCCTTCTGACTGGAAAGTTGGGCTGAGACTAATGTCTTCTATTTTGGTTCAGAAAATGTTCAGTCCACAGTAGGAAATTAGAAGATGCTAGAAATCTGAAATATTTCAGAGAAGCCCTCATAAAAGCAATTTTAAAGCAGAGTTAGCTACAACAGAAGTAAAAAAAAAATAATAAAATAATAAAATAAAACAACAACAACAAAAAAACTTTAGGGGGATCCAGTCTTGATATAATAACCAGTGTTAAGCAGAACTATTCTGCATAGATCCTTCAGGTCTCCCACCCTTGAATTACAAACTGTTTCCTCCACTGAAATAAAGAGTAGAAAAGTTTTGTTAAACAAGTTGCCAAAGTACATTCTTCCTATATGCAGTGAAGTAACAGTAGTGACAGCTGTGCAATCACTTGTAATGATTTATGTGCCTTGACTACATCGTTTTTTTGTTTACTGTATGCTTATACTACCTAAGTTGACTGAGGATATGTATAGAGAAAGAGGGAGCTGAATACTGCTAATGACATCTCTACAAATCATAAAATGGCAATGCAGAGTGACTTGGTTTGAAACCTTAGTGTGGTCCTCCACTGTAACTGAAAGTCCTTGGTCAGAACATATTTAGTCCTTGAGAGATGGGAAGATTAAAGCTCTGGCAATGCTTGACAGGCTTTGAAGATAAATCAGGTGGTTAAAGAGGACTACTGCAGAAGTTGTGGAGAAATTTGCTTAACATTCATCACTAGAATGAGGATAACATAGGAGAAATTTTATATAAGATAGATAAACATGTAGATGATACAGTTTTTTCTCTTACAGTCTATGTTTTTCACTTCTAATAATATGTTTTAAGAAAAACATGTTCTTGCCTTTTCAATGACCTGAATATTCCAAATTGATTGCCTCTATCAAGAAAATGGATGGTAGACAAGCATGTGGCCTATCAGTTATTATATAATAGAAGAATTTCTTATGACTTTCTGTCAGAGTTATGGGGTGGAGAAACAGGTCATAGCTGAGACAGATCAATTTAGAAATCTAAAAAAAATATCAGAGAGAAAGTCTGTTCTGATAGCCCCATGGCACTACCTCTTTTAAAGAGTTATGCAATATCTTAAAACTTATTAATTTTTAGACATACAAAATTAATTTTAAACTATAGTGCTAGGTGACTAAAATGGGAAAACATGACTTTTAATTTTTAGATATATTCTACATTTCACTTTGACCTGAAGAACTTGAACAGTTTCTGAAAATCAATCATACATCTCAAGGTGAACATGCAAAACATGAGTTCTTCTGTGAGAAATTTGGACTGAAGAAATGTTAAAAGGATCCAGACAGCAATTTCTCAGATTTCCTGATCGTAGCAGACTGAAATCAGGGAAGCAATGAAATAATAATAAAAGTTAAAAACAAACAAACAAACAAACAAACAAACAAACAAAAAGCATGGTAATGAAGGATGGAATTACTATCCTCATTTTAAAACTTCTTTATTGCTCAT